>NW_020825309.1:0-113308 GCF_003286085.1 Drosophila persimilis | reverse complement strand
TGAACTGAGTCAAGAGTTTTCGGAACGTTTCAGATCGAAACTGCGATCCATTATCGGACACGATAATTTCGGGTACACCAAATGTCATGAACAGTTCTCCATCGAGGGTACTTGACCACCACATCTGCGCTAATTTTCTTCACCGGTTTCAGAAATACGTATTTTGAGAAATGATCGAGCACAATAAAAATGCCAATATTCCCGCTTCTGGACCGGGGATAGGGCCCCAAAAAATCGACGAATAGCCTTTGGAAAAAACCGGTGGGTTTCTGGTGCTTTCCCCAACGGAGGTCGGAGAATGCGATTCGGAGCCTTAGTCATTTTACACACGTCACAGGAGTTGATATACGCCTTGACATCCGAAACCAAACCTGGCCAAAAGTAGTGACGCCTTATGCGTTCGATCGTTTTGTGGATTCCTCCATGAGCAGCTAGCGATCTATCATGAGCTCGAACTAGGATATCCGGAACCAAACTCTTTGGCACCCAGAGCTTCCAAGCATACTCGTCGTGGATTTGCTCTCCAGACAGGTGCTCTGCACGACGGAATACGAAGACGCCGTCAGTTTTCAAATCAGGCAGCTTATCCCTATTGGTTTCTACTCGACTAACTAACTCGGTGTACTCGGGTGACTTGAATTCTGCCGATTCCAGATCAACCAGCGATCCTTCGGGTGATTCCAAAGCAGCCACCATCTCTTCATTGACCCGCGACAAGGCATCAGGAACCACGTTCTGAGTACCTTTACGATGCTCAATTTTGAATCGGTATCTTTGCAATCCCAGTGCCCATCGAGCTAGCCGAGAACTGAGGTCGGTATTAGACATGAGCCATTTTAAGGACGCGTGATCCGTTATCACGGTGAATTCGTGCCCTTCTACGTACGCTCTGAAATTCTTCAGTGATACTATGGCGGCTAAACATTCTTGCTCCGTTACTGTATAATTTCGTTGAGCTTTGTTTAGCTTTTTTGAGACATAAGCGATCGGACATTCGTCCCCTTCTTCAGACAGCTGCACCAGAACTCCCCCTACTCCTGTTTTGCTAGCATCATTGTGGATGTAAAACGGTTTCGTGAAATCAGGGCTCCTTAATACCGGGGCTTCGCAAAGGCACCGCTTCAATTCATTGAAGGCTTCTATGGCTTCCTTTGGAAACACAAACTTCCTTTTGGTTGTCATGACGTCGGTCAAGGGCGAGGCGAGTGACGCAAAATTTGGTACGAACTTGCGATACCACCCACACATACCTATGAAGCTTCTCAGTCCCCTCAGGTTTTTCGGAACTGGGAACTCGGCAATAGCCTTTATCTTGTCGGGATCGGTTCGGACTCCTCCGTCTCCTATTATGTGCCCCAAATACTTTACACGGCGCATGCAGAAATGGCTTTTACTGATGTTGATCGTTAATTTCCCACGCCTGAGTTGCTTAGCCATCTCTAATAGTACTTCTAGATGTCGTTCGAAATTTGAAGAAACTATCAACAGATCATCTAAGTAGATGAACACTTCGTTTCGAAGGTTACAAGGAACTATTTTGTCCATTAATCGTGACATGGTACTGGTGGCGTGGCACAGCCCGAAAGGCATCGTCTTGAATTGGTAAAGGGGACGCCCAGGGACTGTAAGGGCCGTCTTATCCCGGGACTTTACATCCAACGGTACTTGCCAGTACGCATCCTTCAAATCAAGACTGGAGATGAATTCTGCTTTCGGCAAACGGCTCAGGATCCCGTTAATCTGAGGCAAGGGATAAGCATCCTTTTCCGTGAAACTGTTTACTTTCCGACATTCCAAACAGATGCGGATTTTTCCCGGCTTGGAGACCAACACTATTGGCAAGGACCAAGCGCTGTCTGACTCCTCTATTACTCCCAATTGGATCATCCGGTCTATTTCCGAGTACATTGCCTTTTCTACAGCTGGCGAAACAGGGAAATGTCTTTGTTTCACTGGCCTAGCGTTCCCCACGTCGATAACATGTGTTATCAAGTCGGTTTTTCCTAAACCTTCTTGAGCAAATGAGGGATAACACTTCAGAACATTGGATAACTGATCCTTTTGTTTCGGCGTCAGCACGTGCTGTTCAACCCCGCTTGTCTCTTGGGTCAACATCTCTATTTCGGACACTCGCAACTGACTGGGCAACAGGTCATACAGCTCCCAAAAGTCAATTCCTAGGTATAGATCATGTTTGAGCGAAGGAATTAAGTATAAATCAAGAGACTTCTTCTCGTCTCCATATTCCACGTCCACTCTCATAATTCCCACTATCTCTTGAGCCTTACCATCCGCCGTTTTGGCTTTATCATTGATACGTTTGTATGGTGCATCGGCAAGAACTAATTCCTTAGCCAACTCGCCTCCAACACAACTGATAGAGGCTCCGGAGTCTAACAAGCCATAGACGGTTCGATTGAACAAACGGATTGGTAAGAACGGACGAGGATCCCTCTTTATGTCGGAGAGAGCGCTCAGATACTTAATTCCTGACCGGCATTTCTTTACATTTTGCCAAAACCGAGTCATTCGCTTCCCTTTACGCGATCTTGTAGCCCCTTTCCCTATATAAAACTCATTTCCGGTATTTGAATCGTCCAATCTGGTTGTGTCTGTGCAATTCAACAGTGAGCTGTCGTTGCTTTTTTGTAGGTCTGGGTAAGTCGTGGTCACTACTGGTAGTGGAAGTGCATCTAATCGGTATTGGTGCCTTGATGGCGTAGCACACACGAAGTCTTCTGTTTGAACGGCAACTTCGGCTGAGCTTGGAGTTTTTTGAACATTTCTCGCAACTGGGCTTGTATGTATTAGAAGCACCACAGCCATAGCAGAAAATTCCCCGTTCAGAAACACAATCTTGATATCTGTGTCCCGTCTTCCGACAATTCCAACAGATCAATGCAATTGCGTCTACTTCCATCTCCCTTTCACTCTCTGAATATTCTTGATCCTCCATGTTCTGTTTTAGCTCCGATATGTCTCGACGAAAAGGCATTGTTTTCGCATACCCATGCGAAGTTTTAACGTCCTCTAAGAAGATTTCGCGTCTGCGACAAATTTCCCTGAGCTCCTGTACCGTTCTGATTTCTACGTTCAACAGTTCATGGCGAATCTCCGGACGCAGGTTATTCTTCAATACCCGAACCAACTTCCGAATGGTCCAGGGTACTTCCAACTGATCGGTCAAGCTAGAGATGCTATCGTAAAACCCATCGAAAGTCTCGCTTGCCTTCTGCTTCCGGTTTCGGATCAGTTCTTCGATGTCAACGTCATCTTTTTCTTGGCGAAATGGCAGTCGTAAGGCAGCACATAAAGTATCCCATTGAACCTCAACTACTGCCTTGTGATGTCGCCAGTAGAACTCGTTAGCTTTTCCTTCAAACAAAACACTCACATTCCGGCAAAGCACGGAAAAATTTCCTTCCAGAGTTTGATGGGTCAATGCCTCTACTCTATATATGAAGTTATCTATCGATACCCCGACTCCCGAGAACTTAATTTTCCATCCATTGAGTATATGGACCACTTTGTCCGGTCTCTGGGATAAATCAGAGAAACCGCTTCGCAATGGTGACGGATGACCTATGCTTTGGGGTGCTTGTCTATGGCCAGGACCAGTTCCCTCTCCATAGTTAGTGGCTTGCAACTGCTCGGACAACGGCGTTGGAGAACGGTCTAACGCTGCGGTGACAGTGGACTGACTTGAGGTTCGGGTTACCTGTTGCATTGAATCAACTACCGAGCTTTGAATCAGCTCTGCCATTCGTTTACTTAGCGAAGCGAGCAATCTCTGTTCCATTGCCAACAGATCTATATTTTTAGAAGAACTCGCTTCTTCTCCCCCTTTTGCACGTTCCTTGGACTGAGCGCGAGTATTTTGCGCTACTACCTTCGGCACAGCCCCGCTTGCAGTTCTACACCTGCTTTTACATACCGGGCAAACATTGCTAGTCTTTAAATATGTGGTCATACAGGGAAGATGGAACTCGTGCTCGCAAACCGATCGGAATACCTCATCCGTGGTCTGTATGGCTTTCTGGCACAGCGCACACACAGGTCTTACACCTTCACCTGCCCCTTGGGCTTCCTTTCCGGGAGATCTGTCCAAACCCATGGCAAGAAAATGCTACTTATCTCGGTCGTTTCCTATAACCTATGTCGTATGGGATTGGTTTAGCAATACTCCTCTGAAAGTCGTGACTATAATTCGTCCTAACTTTGTTTTATTCAACTAAAATTTCGATACTAAGTTTTGATACCAATAATGAACTCTATGACCGACGCTCGCGCACCACAATCTACATTCTACTCTTTTTCGATATCTCCTTTGAAAGGTTTACGTTTAGTTCGAACGCGACTCGCATCTACGGATCGACACTGATTTCGACAGTGGGTACCCAGATTGTTCGCCGCAGGCAGCGGACAGTAACCGATAATAAAACCTGATCTATCTGTTTTCCAGCTTCCGACAGCTAACTCTGAGACCACCGTCAGTAATTCTGGAATAAATCTCTTCCCTCCATCGTGGATAGAGTAACGCTCGAAAGCAGAATATCTATGTTCCAATGCGCTGGAGTCGAAGAAACCTTTTACTTAATAAGATGGTGTGAACACTAACGCGGTATTTCCCGCAGGGTCAGGCGGTCCACATTCGTCATTCTCGCTCTGCAATTCCACTGAAGGATTTAGCCTACGTCGCTTCTAGTTAATTGAGCCTCTTCTTGCTGACTGTCATCTGGGGTCAGAAAGGAATAACTCTGCTCCTTTATCTGGTTTCCACTTCAGATGACTAGTCCGCAAGGGATAGCGAAAGAACTTTAACGGAAATGGAAATTTTTGTAAAAGCGGAAAAGAAAATTTCTATCTAATCATCCACGGGTCCAACCGAATATTTGAATCTACCCTGTCGGGCCCCACGTTGGGCGCCACTTATGAAAATTTCTTTAATCATTTAATAAAATTATCTTTTTAATTATAATATTATTATAACTGTAACGTGTAACGCTCGTCTACGCTAGACGGACAGGAGGGGCGATCTGCAAAGGCGGGGCACGCTTTAAATGTTCCGGCTCTAGCTCGTCGGCTTTGGGGTGGTGGTTCTTGCGCGTACAGATCGTCTCCATTTAGCAACACTATCACGCGATAATTTTAACGATTTATTTTCCTAAGAATTGAGCGTGCTGCGACTATACGGTGCTAGAACTACCGGTAGAACGACAAAAAGATAAAAGAAACGCTCCGTAAGGAATAGGGGAGAGTGCAGAAGAGAAGGGAGGAGAAGATGAGGGAGAGAGAGAGAGAGAGAAAGTAGAAAGAGAGTGAAGAGTGAGGGAAAGAGGAGGAGATATCGGTTGCTATCCCACGGATGTCAGTGTGGTAGCTTATTTTGCCCACCCAACCTATGACCATCTTCCTCAAAACCGGAAGTTTCAGATGGCCCCTTTAGCTAGATCGCGGTTACACGCACGCCGGCACAGAGTTCATCCTTTTGTATCTTTATCTAAATTCCATTATATATTTGTTCGAAAAACGGTTAAAACTAATATATTCAGCGATGGCATATTTTTCTAATTCTAGAGATCTACAGCGAGTATATGTATATGAGAGATTCTGAGGCGTATATAAAGTGATATGAGGTGGAGTTAATAATTAAGGTGTATCTTAAGATTAGCAGGTTATTCCTGGCACAAATTCATTTAAATTTTCTTTTAATTCGGTTGCTTGTATACAACTGGCAGTATAGGATATAGTGAGGAAAGTGTTTTATCGTAAATTCGTTTCTTATTTTCTTTTCGAGAGCTTAGGATTGGGCGCGCCCACTAGAACCAAACGAAAGTCGCAGGATTTTACTCACGCAGTTAGGTTTCTCCATCGGCGAAAGATCGATCTTCCGGCGACTGCTGAAATAGAACGTTATCCTTTTTCTTTCGTTTACATTAGTGCTTTCGAGACCTTTGATTTCCCTCAGGCGGGGTTAGTTCTAAATCCAATCAATTTCTGTTTTGTTTCGGGTGCTTTTTAGATTTCTTACAATTTCCTCTAAATTCTTTCCAATATTTCATATAAATTCTTAATTCGAACGGGTACAACTAGTATTTAAAGCTAAATCTTAGGAACTTCATTTGTTTGTTCAAAGGAACGATTCTAGAGTCTTATTCATGGGTTCGAGTCTCTGTCGGATTCGACGGAATGGTCTAACTGATATTTAAGCTAAATTTTAGGAACTTCATTTGTTTGCTCAAAGGAGCGATTCTATAGTCTTGTTCATTGGTTCGACTCTCTGGCGGATTCGACCGGATGGCCTGCAGCTCAATTACTTTTCTAACTGGGTTTGCGAATCGCATCGGACTGCCTGCCAAGGAGAGGATAGGCGGAACTGAAATCAGGTGTCCGAAGAGCGTATTTATTAATTTTAATTCTGCTGGGCTGCTCTCGGGCCGTAACTTTCTTTAACACCGGCTTTACTGCGCCATTTTTGAAACACGGACCGAGATCTGGATTCTACATCGACGAAACTCTATTAATACCGGGGTCTGTTGCAGCGGGAACGGTAGATTGTATTTTCTTTGAAAGTCTTTAGCACATTAAACGTTGCAGGGCTCGAATGCGCCTGGTTTGGCCAGCACAAACTCCTCGCCGGGCGACATGGGCGCCGGTTGGGGACGGGGAGCGGCCGACGGAACGAGAATATCAGCCCACGAGCAGTGGACGCAGTCTCGGTTACGGATCGCTTGTTGATGCGGCACGTGGAATCTACGGAGCCTCTCGGCGGATCCGGGAAAACGATGAACCAGTATGCTGACGCCTGCGATTTCCAGGCGGGTCGAAGTACTCCACTTTGCTGGTCACTTTTTGGTGCCGCAAACGTGGGGTGCCTTACGGCGCCTTAGCACGTGTCGCGCTAGGCTGGGGCGCGTAAGGCGGCGTCTTCCCGAGGAGCTGGTCCACAATTTCCGCAGGAAATCTTTTGCTGCGGAAAATACGAGTTACCTCTATTAGATATTCGCCCGGAGAACGGGGATCGACATTTATCTTACCGCAGTGGCGGCGGTATCCGTGGATGTACACAGATTAATCCAGCCTCTGGCGGTTCTCTGGGTCAGAACGCCCACAGAAGAGGTTGCTCCCGCAGAAAACGGCTACACTTATAACCCTTCCGGCACTGTACACACTTTCGACTATATTTAGTGGAATTAGGCGCGGATGGCAAACTTTTCACTGATTGGAAAAAACACGACTCGTCGGCTTGATTATCGCACAGGAAAAGATCGAAGCCGGAAACCTGCTCTGGCCACTTGACATTTGCATGCACTCTTGCATGGGGAGGTTACGCCCTCTAGGTTGCCAAATAGGAGCAACCCTGACCTCGGCTGATTTCGATAATTGTCAATCTTGCGGTCAGCTGCCCAGGCAGCTGATCGGCAGGCACCTTCCAACACGTACAAAGTCGATTCATGCCCCCTACAAGCTAGAGCAACGATGTTTTGGATCCAGATTTCTGTGATATGTCACTGCTACAAAAATTTTTCAAAACTTTGCCCCGCCCACTTCCGCCCCCACAAAGGGCGAAAATCTGTGGCATCCACAATTTTAAAGATACGAGAAAACACAAAAAGGCAGAATCGTAGAGAATGACCATATCTATTAGACTACGGAATCTGAATTGGATCGTATTATTATTATAGCCAGCATCAAGAAAAAAATTGCATTTTTTCTCGCCCTGTTTCTCTCTAACACACACGTAGCATATGCGGCTTTGCTTAGAGTAAAACATTAGCGCCTAGATCTCAGAGACTATACAAGCTAGTGCAACCAAATTTGGTATCCACACTACTAATATATCGGACCGAGACGAGTTTGCTTCAAAATTTCGCCACACCCCCTTCCGCCCCGGCAAAGGATGCAAATCTGGGGATATTCACAAATCTCAGAGACTATTAAAGCTAGAGTAACCAAATTTAGTATCCGCACTCCTGTTAGATCTCACTATAAAACGTATATCTCAGAATTTCGCCCCACCCCCATCTGCCCCAACAAAGGGCGAAAATCTGTTGCATCCACAATATTGCAGATTTGAGAAAACTAAAAACGCAGAATCATAGATAATGACCATATCTATCAGATTGCTGAATCTGGATCAGATCATTTTTATAGCCAAAAGGAACAAATCAATTTGCAGTGGCTACGCAGCGCCCGACGTCACGCTCAGACTAATTTTCTGTCTCTCTCGCACGTACTCTTTGTCGTGTCGTTTAATATTAGCGGCGTCTGCCGGAGGTAAGCCATACTGACTAAGTATCGGGTATAACTGTAGAGTTGCGGTGTCCGCAGCAACTCACAACGTTCCCCCTCGTATTATATTATATTATAGAATATTTATGAAATACTACATACTAATAATTTGTACTAAAAATGCTTGAATAGTATCGGTACAATAAAGTCCCCATGGCGTAACGAGACACTGGCTCCCCTAACCTGCTGGAACAGGCGAAGGCTCGAGCTGGGTTACGTTGCGCTATGCTAATTATACCCGATACTCAAAATGAGTATTGGGGTATATTAGATTTGTGGTAAAAGTGGATGTGTGTAACGTCCAGAAGGAATCGTTCCGACCCCATAAAGTATATATATTCTTGATCAGCATCAATAGCCGAGTCGATTGAGCCATGTCTGTCTGTCCGTCTGTCTGTCCGTCCGTCTGTCCGTCTGTCCGTCCCCTTCAGCGCCTAATGCTCAAAGACTATAAGAGCTAGAGCAACGATGTTTTGGATCCAGACTTCTGTGATATGTCACTGCTACAAAAATATTTCAAAACTTTGCCCCGCCCACTTCCGCCCCCACAAAGGACGAAAATCTGTGGCATCCACATTTTTAGAGATACGACAAAAAACCAAAAACGCAGAATCGTAGAGAATGACCATATCTATTAGACTACGGAATCTGAATTGGATCGTATTATTATTATAGCCAGCATCAAGAAAACGAGGGGGAACGTTGTGAGTTGCTGCGGACACCGCAACTCTAAGGTTATACCCGATACTAAGTCAGTATGGCTCTCCTCCGGCAGACGCCGCTAATATTTAACGACACGACAAAGAGTGCGTGCGAGAGAGACAGAAAATCAGTCTGAGCGTGACGTCGGGCGCTGCGTAGCCAATGCAAATTGATTTGTTCCTTTTGGCTAAAAAAATGGTCTGATCTGATCAGCAATTCAGATTCAGATCACCAGATTCAGCAATCTAATAGATATGGTCATTATCTATGATTCTGCGTTTTTAGTTTTCTCAAATCTGCAATATTGTGGATGCAACAGATTTTCGTCCTTTGTGTGGGCGGATGGGGGTGGGGCGAAATTTTGAGATATACGTTTTATAGTGACATCTTAAAGGAGTGTGTGCACCAAATTTGGTTACTCTAGCCTTAATAGTCTCTGAGATTTGTGGTTGCCTCAGATTTTCGTCCTTTGCGGGGGCGGAAGGGGGTGTGGCGAAATTTGGACAGGAAACGGTCAAGGTCCGATATCACAGGAGTGTGGATACCAAATTTGGTTGCTCTGGCTTTTATAGGTTCTGAGATCCTTGAACTCATATTTTGCAATTGGCAAAACCGACCATGAAACCTGTGTGTTAGAGTGAGACAGAGCGAGAAAGAGTGAAATTGTTTTCGTGATTCTGGCTGTAATAATTATACGATCTTGTTCAGATTTGGCACTCTAGAAGATATAGTCATCTTCTACGATTCTGCGTTTTTAGTTTTCTCGTATCGTCGAAATTGTGGATGCCACAGATTTTCGCCCTTTGTGGGGGCGGAAGTGGGCGGGGCAAAGTTTTGAAATATTTTTGGAGCAGTGACATATCACAGAAGTCTGGATCCAAAACATCGTTGCTCTAGCTCTTATAGTCTTTGAGCATTAGGCGCTGAAGGGGACGGACAGACGGACAGACGGACGGACGGACAGACAGACAGGGCTCAATCGACTCGGCTATTGATGCTGATCAAGAATATATATACTTTATAGGGTCGGAAACGATTCCTTCTGGACGTTACACACATCCACTTTTACCACAAATCTAATATACCCCAATACTCATTTTGAGTATCGGGTATAAAAATTGCATTTTTTCTCGCCCTGTTTCTCTCTAACACACACGTAGCATATGCGGCTTTGCTTAGAGTAAAACATTAGCGCCTAGATCTCAGAGACTATAAAAGCTAGTGCAACCAAATTTGGTATCCACACTCCTAATATATCGGACCGAGACGAGTTTGTTTCAAAATTTCGCCACACCCCCTTCCGCCCCGGCAAAGGATTCAAATCTGGGTATATTCACAGATCTCAGAGACTATTAAAGCTAGAGTAACCAAATTTGGTATCCGCACTTCTGTTAGATCTCACTATAAAACCTTTATCTCAAAATTTCGCCCCACCCCCTTCCGCCACCACAAAGGACGAAAATCTGTGGCATCCACAATATTGCAGATTTGAGAAAACTAAAAACGCAGAATCATAGATAACGACCATATCTATCAGATTGCTGAATCTCGATCAGGTCAGATCATTTTTATAGCCAAAGAAACAAATCAATTTGCAGTGGCTACGCAGCGCGTGACGTCACGCTCAGACTGATTTTCTGTCTCTCTCGCACGCATTCTTTGCCGTGACGTTTAATATTAGCGGCGTCTGCCGGAGGAGAGCCATACTGACTTAGTATCGGGTATAACTGTAGAGTTGCGGTGTCCGCAGCAACTCACAACGTTCCCCCTCGTATTATATTATATTATAGAATATTTATGAAATACTACATACTAATAATTTGTACTAAAAATTCTAGAATAGTATCGGTACAATAAAGTCCCCATGGCGTAACGTAACACTGGCTCCCCTAACCTGCTGGAACAGGCGAAGGCTCGAGCTGGGTTACGTTGCGCTATGCTAATTATACCCGATACTCAAAATGAGTATTGGGGTATATTAGATTTGTGGTAAAAGTGGATGTGTGTAACGTCCAGAAGGAATCGTTTCCGACCCCATAAAGTATATATATTCTTGATCAGCATCAATAGCCGAGTCGAGTTTGTTTCAAAATTTCGCCACACCCCCTTCCGCCCCGGCAAAGGATGCAAATCTGGGGATATTCACAAATCTCAGAGACTATTAAAGCTAGAGTAACCAAATTTGGTATCCGCACTTCTGTTAGATCTCACTATAAAACCTTTATCTCAAAATTTCGCCCCACCCCCTTCCGCCCACACAAAGGACGAAAATCTGTAGCATCCACAATATTGCAGATTTGAGAAAACTAAAAACGGAGAATCATAGATAACGACCATATCTATCAGATTGCTGAATCTGGATCAGATCAGATCATTTTTATAGCCAAAGGAAACAAATCAATTTGCAGTTGCTACGCAGCGCGTGACGTCACGCTCAGACTGATTTTCTGTCTCTCTCGCACGCATTCTTTGTCGTGTCGTTTAATATTAGCGGCGTCTGCCGGAGGAGAGCCATACTGACTTAGTATCGGGTATAACTGTAGAGTTGCGGTGTTCGCAGCAACTCACAACGTTCCCCCTCGTTTCGTATTGCCGCCGTTGCATACGAAAGACAAAAAACGACAGCCAAGCAAACCACGCACTCAGCAGATGAACGCCCATAGCTAGAAGAATCACCCTGCACTTCAAAGCAGGCCTTGAGTTACGCTGCAGTCGCCAGAGCGAGCCTCCCAGCGCAGCAGAAACAGCAACAACAGCGCAGGTCGAGGTCGAAGAGGAAGCTGACGCCAAATACACGCTTGCAGGATCAGCTCATAAAGCACCTCAATGGCTCCAAGAGCGCAGGCCGTTTTAAGAGCACAAACCGACCGCAAGGCAGCAACAACAACAACAACAATAATGCTGACCTCAGCAGCCTAAATGAGAAGCAAGACAAGCTTATCACTCTCCTACAAGTGCAGACGGATCGAAGGAACGGGACAACTAATAACAAGACACAACCCCAACCGAGCCTTGAAGCTAGGCTCTCCATGACAAACAAACTGGGCTTCCAAACAAACTCCCTGAACTTAACGCTTATTTGGCAGGCAACAGTATAGACATCCTACTGATATCGTAATCGCATCTAAAAGAAGACACAAACCTCGTGATAGACGGTTACCACGTCTACATGGCAAACCACCCGTCGAACCGGAGCAGAGGAGGAGCGGCGGTAATTATCAAGTGCAACATCCCGCCCATTTCCCTCGCACCAACAAGAGAGGACTCCATCCAGATGTGCACCATAGCTGCAACAATAAAAAACCTTCAAACAATAAACATTGGTGCGATCTATTGTCCACCTGCACACGAATGGATTGATACACAATTTAAACAGGTATTTGACTCTCTGGGTAGCAGATTTATCGTAGCTGGGGATTGGAACGCCAAAAGCCAGTGGTGGGGCAACGCAAGATCCTGTAGAAGAGGGGCTGCACTTCTGAAATGCATTTAAGAAAACGACCAAAGCATACTGGCCACTGGATCCCCCAACCATTTCCCTTCAAATCGACGACATATGCCGTCTGCTATAGACTTTGCGGTTTATAAGGGTATTAGACACAATTTAATTCACATTGAAACATCATATGACTTAAGTTCAGATCACAACATGCAAATCATTAGACTCCTCCTGAGACGTGAATATGGAAAAAAGGAGATACTATTACCAAAAAATGCAAATATCAGAAGATTTCAAGCTCACCTAGAACAGCGAATCCATCTGGAGACTGAACTTCACAACGGCGACGACATAGATGATGCAGTGGCTATCCTTGAAAAGAACATTTACATTGCAGCTGAATTGGCCTCGCAAACCTCAAGTAACCAGCACACAGTGTACGGACCGCAAAACTTTCATCAAAAGAATTCTCTGCAAAATCAACCAAAAAGATAGGTGCTCCAACCCCCTCATTGCACGCACTAACAATCAGCTGACTAACAGAATACGTAAACGGATCAAGCTACAAAAAGACAAACAAATGAACAGACTGCTACACGACATCGACCCAACTGATATGTACAGCATGCAGAAACTATGGCGGCTCACCAACCCAATCAAGAGACAGCCCATTCCAAATCTGTCAGTCAGAAGGCACGTGGCGGAAGGGCAGCAAGCTCCTGCTGATCCTTGGTGCAAAACTAAGGATGAAAGTGCTGAGGCCAAAGATCACGGCAGCCCTAGAAGACAGAGAAGAAATTAACGCCGTATTACAAGAAAACGGTCCAGATGAAGCTGCTCAAATAATCAGACCTGTGACCATCCAGGAACTCAAATCGGAAATTAAGAAGCTCAAGACGAAAAAGGCACCCGGTTTCGACAGTATCGACAATCGCGTCATTAAATATCTGCCAACATCCGTCATCGAGTATCTGCTGTTGATATGCAACTCGGCTCTGCAGTTCGGCGACTTCCCAAAGTCCTGGAAATGCGCAAAAATCTCTATGTTAAGGAAGCCAGGAAAGCCGAGTGATAGGCTTGAGTCCTACAGACCCATCAGCCTGCTTGCAGGCTTCTCCAAAATCCTTGAACGCCTCATCCTCAAGCGACTCTTTGAAGAAGAAAGCTTTGCCATGGATATTCCAAACCATCAATTTGGCTTCAGAAGTCAGCACTAAGCGGAACAGCAAATCGGACGAGTCACGCAATTTATCCTCAGATCGTACGAAGCGCAGCGGCATTGCAGTGCTGTGTACATGGATATCCAGGAAGCTTTTGATAGAGTCTGGCATCAGGGTCTTCTCTGCAAAGTTAAAACGATAATACCTGACAATTTATACATTCTACTCACCAGCTATCTCTCAGACAGAAGCTTCAAAGTCGTCTGCTGTAACAACATCACCTCAAGCCTAAAGCACATAACCGCTGGAGTGCCGCAGGGAAGCGTACTTGGCCCAGTGCTCTATAATCTTTACACTGCCGACATGCCGCAGCCACCAAGACACGCAAACTCAACCCAAATGCTAGCAACGTACGCTGATGACGCAGTATACCTCGTATCTGCCCTAAGTCCAAAACAAGCCAACGAAAATGTGGAGCGGCTCCTGGCTGATGCATTATCATGGTCTAAGAAATGGGGAATAACCATCAGTCTTGCAAAAACTGCTCATGTTCTACACACTCTCTCACCTGTGCAGCAACACACTCCAGCTCCAAGGTTAGCCGGGCAACTCGCGGCCAAAAAATCCGTCATGCCATACCTGGGAATACATATGGATACGAAGCTCAATTTCAATAAGCATGTAGCGGCTATTGGCACTAAAACAAGGGCCCGGATCAAAAAGCTCGACTGGATCATCGGCAGAAACAGCAAACTCCGACTACCTCCAAAGGTCCTCCTCTATAAGCAGCTGATTGCCCCAATATGGCAGTATGCCAGGACAGTCTGGGGGCCACTGACTTTAAGCATGCAAATGGCCAAGCTCCAGACGATCCAAAACAAATCTCTCAGAGCAATGACAAATGGTCCCTGGTATGTGAGCAACAACGCACTGCACGCGGATCTCAAAGTAGCAACTGTGGAAGAAGTTTATAACAGACTCTGCAGGAACTACTACACTCGGCTAATGCAGCACACAAATTTACTTGCCTGTGAGATCGCAACGCACCCATACATTCCAAGAAGGCTGGCCAGGCCAAGGTATGCCTCAATGATAGAAGAGCACAATCCAAACAGCAACAGAAGCCTGACAGCCATCCAAACAATATTGCTCCAAGTCAGACGCTAGAACTGGCTGCGCAATCCATTTGCAACACACAATATGGAAATCAGCCGCAGTAGCGCAAATGCAGCTGCTACGCAGGCAAATGACGGCTCCAGCAGAGAACCTGATGATGGACGGCGGCAGCTCCAGAATCCAGATGATGGCGGCGGCTGAAAAGAAACTAACGAGGGGGAACGTTGTGAGTTGCTGAGGACACCGCAACTCTACAGTTATACCCGATACTAAGTCAGTATGGCTCTACGACACTACAAAGAATGAGCGTGACGTCGGGCGCTGCGTAGCCAGTGTAAATTGATTTGTTCCTTTTGGCTATGATATGATCATTATCTATGATTCTGCGTTTTTAGTTTTCTCGTATCCTCAATGTTGTGGATGCAACAGATTTTCGTCCTTTGTTGTGGCGGAAGGGGGTGGGGCGAAATTTTGAGATATACGTTTTATAGTGAGATCTAACAGGAGTGCGGATACCAAATTTGGTTACTCTAGCGTTAATAGTCTCTGAGATTTGTGAATATCCCCAGATTTTCGTCCTTTGCGGGGGCGGAAGGGGGTGTGGCGAAATTTTGAAACAAACTCGTCTCGGTCCGATATATTAGGAGGGTGGATACCAAATTTGGTTGCTCCAGCTTTTATAGTCTCTGAGATCTAGGCGCAAATGTTTTACTCTAAGCAAAGCCGGCTATGCTACGTGTGTGTTAGAGAGAGACAGGGCGAGAAAAAATGAAATTGTTTTCTTGATGCTGGCTATAATAATAATACGATCCAATTCAGATTCCGCAATCTAAGAGATATGGTCATTCTCTACGATTCTGCGTTTTTGGTTTTTTGTCGTATCTCTAAAAATGTGGATGCCACAGATTTTCGTCCTTTGTGGGGGCGGAAGTGGGCGGGGCAAAGTTTTGAAATATTTTTATAGCAGTGACATGTCACAGAAGCCTGGATCCAAAACATCGTTGCTCTAGCTCTTATAGTCTTTGAGCATTAGGCGCTGAAGGGGACGGACAGACGGACAGACGGACAGACGGACGGACGGACAGACAGACAGGGCTCAATCGACTCGGCTATTGATGCTGATCAAGAATATATATACTTTATGGGGTCGGAAACGATTCCTTCTGGACGTTACACACATCCACTTTTACCACAAATCTAATATACCCCAATACTCATTTTGAGTATCGGGTATAACAATGTAAACAAAATAGCAATAAGTTTAGTGTTACCCTGGCATTTAGCCAAATTATCGATAGCTACTAAAAACAAAAAAAAACGAGGGGGAACGTTGTGAGTTGCTGCGGACACCGCAACTCTACGGTTATACCCGATACTAAGTCAGTATGGCTCTCCTCCGGCAGACGCCGCTAATATTTAATGACACGACAAAGAGTGCGTGCGAGAGAGACAGAAAATCAGTCTGAGCGTGACGTCGGGCGCTGCGTAGCCACTGCAAAATTGATTTGTTCCTTTTGGCTATAAAAATGATCTGATCTGATCCAGATTCAGCAATCTGATAGATATGGTCGTTATCTATGATTCTGCGTTTTTAGTTTTCTCAAATCTGCAATATTGTGGATGCAACAGATTTTCGTCCTTTGTGGGGGCGGATGGGGGTGGGGCGAAATTCTGAGATATACGTTTTATAGTGACATTTTAAAGGAGTGTGTGCACCAAATTTGGTTACTCTAGCCTTAATAGTCTCTGAGATTTGTGGTTGCCTCAGATTTTCGTCCTTTGCGGGGGCGGAAGGGGGTGTGGCGAAATTTGGACAGGAAACGGTCAAGGTCCGATATCACAGGAGTGTGGATACCAAATTTGGTTGCTCTGGCTTTTATAGGTTCTGAGATCCTTGAACTCATATTTTGCAATTGGCAAAACCGACCATGAAACCTGTGTGTTAGAGTGAGACAGAGCGAGAAAGAGTGAAATTGTTTTCGTGATTCTGGCTGTAATAATTATACGATCTGGTTCAGATTTTGCACTCTAGAAGATATAGTCATCTTCTACGATTCTGCGTTTTTAGTTTTCTCGTATCGTCGAAATTGTGGATGCCACAGATTTTCGCCTTTTGTGGGGGCGGAAGTGGGCGGGGCAAAGTTTTGAAATATTTTTGGAGCAGTGACATATCACAGAAGTCTGGATCCAAAACATCGTTGCTCTAGCTCTTATAGTCTTTGAGCATTAGGCGCTGAAGGGGACGGACAGACGGACAGACGGACAGACGGACGGACGGACAGACAGACAGGGCTCAATCGACTCGGCTATTGATGCTGATCAAGAATATATATACTTTATAGGGTCGGAAACGATTCCTTCTGGACGTTACACACATCCACTTTTACCACAAATCTAATATACCCCAATACTCATTTTGAGTATCGGGTATAACGAGGGGGAACGTTGTGAGTTGCTGCGGACACCGCAACTCTACAGTTATACCCGATACTAAGTCAGTATGGCTTTCCTCCGGCAGACGCCGCTAATATTAAACGACACGACAAAGAGTGCGTGCGAGAGAGACAGAAAATCAGTCTGAGCGTGACGTCGGGCGCTGCGTAGCCAATGCAAATTGATTTGTTCCTTTTGGCTACAAAAATTATCTGATCTGATCCAGATTCAGCAATCTGATAAATATGGTCGTTATCTATGATTCTGCGTTTTTAGTTTTCTCAAATCTGCAATATTGTGGATGCAACAGATTTTCGTCCTTTGTGGGGGCGGAAGGGGGTGGAGCGAAATTTTGAGATAAAGGTTTTATAGTGAGATCTAACAGAAGTGCGGATACCAAATTTGGTTACTCTAGCTTTAATAGTCTCTGAGATTTGTGAATATCCCCAGATTTGCATCCTTTGCGGGGGCGGAAGGGGGTGTGGCGAAATTTTGAAACAAACTCGTCTCGGTCCGATATATTAGGAGTGTGGATACCAAATTTGGTTGCTCTAGCTTTTATAGTCTCTGAGATCTAGGCGCTAATCTTTTACTCTAAGCAAAGCCGCCTATGCTACCTGTGTGTTAGAGAGAGACAGGGCGAGAAAAAATGAAATTGTTTTCTTGATGCTGGCTATAATAGTAATACGATCCAATTCAGATTCTGCAGTCTAAAAGATATGGTCATTCTCTACGATTCTGCGTTTTTTGTTTTCTCGTATCTTTAAAATTGTGGATGCCACAGATTTTCGCCCTTTGTGGGGGCGGAAGTGGGCAAAGTTTTGAAATATTTTTGGAGCAGTGACATATCACAGAAGTCTGGATCCAAAACATCGTTGCTCTAGCTCTTATAGTCTTTGAGCATTAGGCGCTGAAGGGGACGGACAGACGGACAGACGGACGGACGGACAGACGGACAGACGGACAGACAGACATGGCTCAATCGACTCGGCTATTGATGCTGATCAAGAATATATATACTTTATGGGGTCGGAAACGATTCCTTCTGGACGTTACACACATCCACTTTTACCACAAATCTAATATACCCCAATACTCATTTTGAGTATCGGGTATAAAAATACCAAATATTTACAGCCACTTCTGCAACTACATGTAATGTAGATAAGCTGTTGGCGCGAAATAATTTGTAAAATATGCTAATTATAAGAGTATAAACAAATAAAACGGTTCTCTCTTCATGTCAGCCTCCCTCCCCCCTGCTAATGCAGGTGGCGATGGGAATTGGTTCGACATGAAGAGAGACTACCAATTTAGTTCGCAAGACGAACACAGCAGAAAACAATTCCCAAAGGCTTGGAAATGTGCTAATATAACAATGATTCAGAAACCTGGAAAACCGCCGGATAAACTTGAATCCTACAGGCCTATCAGTCTTCTATCAGGATTTTAAAAAATTTTCGAGCTCCTCATTCAAACAAGTCTTTTTGATGAAGAACACTTTTCCATGGCCATACCAAATCATCAATTCGGTTTTAGAAGTCAGCACTCCGCTGAACAACAAGTTGGACGAGTCACTCAATTTATCCTCAGGTCATATGAACAACAACGACATTGCTGTGCTGTTAACATGGACATCCAGGAAGCTTTTGATAGAGTCTGGCACCAAGGTATACTCTGCAAACTTAAAACCATAATACCGGACAAATTATTGATTCTACTCACAAATTATCTTATGGAACCTTCAAAGTCGTCTGTTGTAATAATACCATATCAAGTCAAAAGCAAGTAGCTGCAGGAGTCCCGCAAGGCAGTGTCCTTGGCCCAGTGCTATACAATATATACACTGCTGACATGCCACAACCACAAAGAAGCTATACTCAAACGCAACTACTAGCTACTTATGCAGACGACGCGGTCTACCTGGTGTCTGCTTCTAACCCACGACAAGGCAATGAAGCCATGGAGAGGCTTCTAGCTGACGCTCACTCCTGGTCAAAAAAATTGGGAATTACCACGAAAACTGCTCATGTCTTGCACACACTCTCACCTGCGGAACAACAGACTCCAGCACCTAGACTTGCTGGTCAACACCTACCCAAAAAAGCGGTCCTTCCATACCTTGGTGTGCAGATGGACGAAAAGCTCAACTTCAACAAACATGTAACTGCTGTAGTCACCAAAACTAGGGCCCGGCTAAAAAAGATTGATTGGTTAATCGGCAGAAGCAGCAAACTTACCCTGCATCTAAAAGTCCTTCTCTACAAGCAACTGGTTGCCCCAATATGGCAGTATGCCTTGCCAGTCTGGGGACCCCTAACATCAAACATGCAATGGACAAACTGCAAACATTACAAAACAAAGCCCTCAGAGTAATTACTAATGCACCCTGGTACGTGAGCAATAAAACACTGCACGTGGATCTCAAAATTTCAACTATCAATGATATCTACAATGGACTCTACAATAACTACAACACCCGACTAATGCAGCACTCAAATCTTCTTGCCTGTGATATCGCAACACAACCATACATCCCCAGGAGGCTGGCCAGACCAAGATACGTCTCAATGATGGAACAACACAACCCAAACAGCAACAGAAGTCTGAGTGCCATCCAGATCACATTACCTTAACTATATACAACACTGTTAAAATTCTAAACAGCCATTATTGTAACCAATGTTACCCTGTCATTTTTCAGCCATGTCTGCTACTACACATATGTATGTAGATAGGCAGTAGGCGCCACACTTATTGTATAATGTGCCATTTCAACGGTATAAACACAATAAAAGCAACTCTCTCATTTGAGAGACTCAGTTTTGTTCGCATAGTCGAACACATCACAACAAAAATTTTGTTCGATTTAAAAAAAAAAAAAAAAATCAACTTTTAAAATGTTTTTCCTACTGTTTGTGCATCTGCTGACCAACTATGGCAGATCGCGAGAATCGTAGGGTAAAAGCTAAAAAACCGCCTCCCCCAATAATTCACGTGCACAAAGGCAAGTTGCCTGTTCCAACAGAAATGAGGAAGTTCTGCGACAATCCCATGGGAGTGAACAACTATGTTCTTGACTACCAAGACGGCGGCATGGTCAGAATTGTATGTAGAAGATCCTACAAAAAGCTGCTAATGTGCGTTGATGATGACGAGCTTCTGCCAGTAATCTCCTCCAGTGAGTAAGTACCGCTCAGCCATTCAACTCAAATACAACTGCTGTTGAGAAAACACTTAACAACCAAGGCAAAATGCCTGCAGCTCCACTCTTCCCTCAAGTAGAGCCATCTCAATCTGCAATGGATTTTTCAACACGAGTGCGAGTGACAACAGCGATCATACCAAATGCTGCCGGCCCCTCACGTGTTACTCCCACAGCACAAGCAGCCACTCAGGTATCACCTGCTATTGAATCCCGACCCGCCAAACCACCGCCAATAGTCCTTACTAAAGTAAGCAACATTGCTGCCACTTTAAAGGAAATTTCTCAGCTAATTCCCGTGGAGAAATTTTACACGAAGACAACTCCTGCAGGTGGACTCCGCATCATGTGCATTGATGTGAACTCCTTCAGAACCTTGCAGAACCACTTCAGGAACGGTGGATGCACCACCCCATCTTATACGTATCAACTCCAAACGGAAAGAGGATATAGAATCATAATCAGGGATCTCCACTATACCACGGATAAAGATTACATCATTGAAATGCTGGCTAGCTATGGACATGAGGCCACATTCGTTCGCTGCATGACTCGTCGCGGAACCCAAGAACCCTTCAACATGTTCAATGTGCAATTGAAGCCTAAGCCAAACAACGCTGAAGTACTCGTCATAACAAACTTGGGTGGGCAAGGAGTTAAAATTGAAGTCCAACAAAGCTCTGGCCCTGTTGTCCAATGTCATCGGTGCCAAAAAATTGGCCACACATACAACTATTGCCGAAGTGACTTCGTCTGCGTAAAATGTGCTGGACAGCACCCCTCAACAACATGCCAAAAAACCTTGCAGCAGCCGGCTAAATGTGCAAACTGCAACGGCCCTCACCCAGACAGCTATAGAGGCTGCATCTCCTTTAAAAATGCAGAAATGCGCAAAAAGCCGAGGGAATTGGCCCAAGCCAATATGCTACTGCAGAATCTTGGTATGCCGGCCATTCCCATGCCTAGGAATCGAAGCCAAAGCCGACGGCGCCAATCAAGCAAACTTCGCAATCCACAACTGAACGATCTAAGCTCCAGTACGCACCAAGAAGCACCCTCCACTTCAAACCAGGTCCTGAGCTACGCTGCAGTCGCCAAAGTGAACCTTCCAGCGAAAAAACAACAACAACCACTACAGCAAGAACGAAGATTGTAACGAACCCAAAAGGGTTCGCTACAACGCCTCTCCCAACGCCCAATAAAACAAAAAACCTGCTACTAAATTGCAGCACCTCGCCCAACGTAAATTGAACGCATGCTTTCCGTGTCCGTGTCGACGTTGGACCTCTCCGAGTCAATGTTCCCCGTGAGGTCGACGACTTCGCTGGTTCCGACGTGGTCTTTAGGTGCGGCGTTCATGGCGTTGGCTGATCTCTTATGGTGGCCTTAGAGTCGGAGGTGGCGCTATTTAACGAGGATTTACGCTGATGTTGCAGAGATGGCTTTTGTCGCATCGGCAGTGTTGCTTTTCCCTTTCAGCGTTGTACCTCGAGGAGGGTCCTCGTCAGCGGTTCTGGGGTGCAATTGGATCCTCGGGCTGCTTCGACAATGTTCTCGGGCCCTCCCGCTGACGGGTGCGTTTTCTTTTCCTTTCATGCTTCCGTGGGTTCGTGTTTCCGTTCTTCGTGGCCGGGGTCGTCTTCTGGGCTTGACGCCGGGTCGTTTCTTAGACTTCGTTGACCGTTGTCTGCGGTCTGGGGACGGTGTTCGTGAGTTGCTTCGTCGGGGGGGGGGGCGGTTGATAGAGTCTGGCCCCTGGTTTGGCTGACGTCGTCGTGACTTGGGGGGCGCGGTACGGCGCGATCGGCGGTTGTTGGCCGTTTTCTTTGCTCTGTGCTGCGTCGGCGTTCTGTTCCGGCGCCTTTGCGTTGAGGCGGCGGTATAATATTCCGATGACGCAGAGGGGAATGACGGTGACGAGTGTGAGTATGTAGGATGACATACTCTTCACCGTCAGTAAGTCGCGCAGGTCGCCGATGTGGTCGAGATTCTTCAGGCTTAGTTCACGTAGGAACGGTAAGCTGAGCCTCTCGTGGTGGTCCGTCAGGTTGACTCGAAACATGGCTGATACTACCGCTTTCCTCTTGGAATCGCCCAAGTGTTTGATGTACCAGCTGCCGTTCAATGTGACTCGGCTGGAGTACGAGATGAGGTATGTCCCCGCGATGTCGTGGGTAGCCCCCGCGTCGTCGATGACGGTCACGTTGGCGTCGTTTATGATGATCGTGCCGTGGTCGACTACTGTTATCGGGTCCAGATGTCCGGGTAGCGTGGCGCAGCGTGCGATGGATCCCGCTACTAGTTGTTGCGCGCAGGTAGTCACTCGTCGCTACCTGAAAAACGTTGCGGCGACGCTGGGTTCGCAGCTCCCGATGTTGAGTACTCGATTCTCGCATTCGGCCACCACTTCTCCGTCGCTGAAGTCCAAGATTTTGTTCTCTCGTTGGACCGGGAATATGAGCAATTTCTTGCAGATAAGCTTGGGCTGGGGGAACCTTATTAGGTACCGTAGTAGGTCGGCGTCTTGGAAGGCGGTGACGTTGGAGACTTCCAGGAGTTCCAGTTTGTTTTGTTTGTTGTATTTACGGGGCGACTCGGATTAGTCGCTCATTTGATGAACAGTAAAACTAAGTTTACAAAACTTTCGCCTCGGACAGATCGTCCAGGGGCTTGCTGGGTGGCGGGATCTTGTACTCCGTCTCGGGGGTCTCGTAGATCTTCTCCTCCTTGGGCTCCACCACAGACACGTTGTCGGGCAGTGGCTTCTTGGGGCCAATCTTGTTCTTGGGATCATAGGGCAACATGATCTTGACCTTGATGCCGAGCACTCCCTGGCGCAGCAGCACGTGACGTGTGGCGGTCTCGACGTAGTCGTTGCAAGGATCACCAGAGTGGATCATCAGGCCATCGACGAACTTCATCGACTTTGCACGTTGACCACGCAGCTTGCCGGACACGACAACCTCACAGCCCTTGGCTCCCGACTCCATGATGAAACGCAGCACACCGTAGCAGGCGCGACGGACGGCCAGTCCTCCGGTCAGCTTGTAACGCAGCGACTCAGCCTGGGCGATGGCGCACAGACCACGGGTGGCGACCTTCTCGGCGTACAGCTCGATGCGGCCGGTCTCGAAGTTGAAGCGCTTCTGGACCACTTGGTGGCCATGATGATGATCTCAGTGCGGGAAGGGGTCACACGCACCTCCACACCGGAGTAACCATCCTCGGCGAGCTCGAGAGTCAGGAACTCGTTCAGCTCAGCCTTGAAGATACCGTCGGAGACGAACTTGCGTTTCTTCGAAATTGGGAGGCTGGCATTCATTTTGACAACTCGCACGGAAACGTGGTAAGCAGAAAAGCCACCAGGCTTATGTTAGCGAAGTGCTGCTCGTTCAGCTCTCGGATGTCGGTGCCTGCGAGGATTGTTGGGCTCACCATCTTGATCTTGGCTAGTGTCAGTCCCAGGATGAAGTTCTCTAAGTCGGTGATAACGATTCGGTTTTTAGCTACGATGCTCTCTGCCAGCAGGCTGTCCTCTGCATCGTTCGATTTTGCGATGTGGTTCATTAGCCCGGTCATCTCGTTTAGTCGGGTCTGAATCTTTGAGTTGATCTCGATCTGCCTGTTGTTGCCGTCTGCCAGTTGGTTCTGCTTGAATTTCATCTGCTCCCAGTCGTCGAAGTCGGGAGTCCCGGCTACTACTTTCAGCGCGGTCCCGAGTATGTTAATGCTTCGTGTTTCCCGGTGGTGGATCCGTAGGGTGGCGACCAGGTCCCTGATGCGTCCTAGGTCGGCGCGTATCACCTGGGCCATCCTGTTCACCTTGAGTTCCTCGATGGTTTGCTGGGTCCGGTCGCGTATTCTTCGTAGGATGTAACGTTTGTGGTGGGGCTCAAGTATCCGGGCCTGTCCCAGATGACGACGTCGCCTTCGACAATCGGGATATAGTTCGCCGTGGAATAGTCGTTCAGCTTGACTGACGCTTGGGCGGAGGCCGTGAGGGCGAGGAGTGTCAGTAGGGTGTTCATGATTTGGATGTTTTCTTCGTTGGGTGATATTCGGATGGGACGGAGTGTCTCAGTGCGGCTGTTGGTTCGGGTGCGTTAGGCGAGTCTTTGACTGTGGGCCACTTGTGATGGACCTATTTCAGGCTGAGGTAAGCTCAGTCACGTCCAGGGGTCAATCCACAAGAAATTTGTAGAAATGGATGGAACTTCAAGGGGGACGTCGGGGGCGGCCTATCGTAGAGTAGATGGATCGGGGCTTGGGCGGGCGTTGCTAGCGTTGTGTATATGAAACGACCGTGTGGACTCGGGGCGGGGCGACGTCGGTGCCTCGGCTGATTGGGGTGAACTTACGCAATCGGGTGTTTTTATTATACCCGATACTCAAAATGAGTATTGGGGTATATTAGATTTGTGGTAAAAGTGGATGTGTGTAACGTCCAGAAGGAATCGTTTCCGACCCCATAAAGTATATATATTCTTGATCAGCATCAATAGCCGAGTCGATTGAGCCATGTCTGTCTGTCCGTCTGTCTGTCCGTCCGTCTGTCCGTCTGTCCGTCCCCTTCAGCGCCTAATGCTCAAAGACTATAAGAGCTAGAGCAACGATGTTTTGGATCCAGACTTCTGTGATATGTCACTGCTACAAAAATATTTCAAAACTTTGCCCCGCCCACTTCCGCCCCCACAAAGGACGAAAATCTGTGGCATCCACATTTTTAGAGATACGACAAAAAACCAAAAACGCAGAATCGTAGAGAATGACCATATCTTTTAGACTGCAGAATCTGAATTGGATCGTACTATTATTATAGCCAGCATCAAGAAAACAATTTCATTTTTTCTCGCCCTGTCTCTCTCTAACACACACGTAGCATAGGCGGCTTTGCTTAGAGTAAAACATTATCGCCTAGATCTCAGAGACTATATAAAAGCTAGAGCAACCAAATTTGGTATCCACACTCCTAATATATCAGACCGAGACGAGTTTGTTTCAAAATTTCGCCACACCCCCTTCCGCCCCCGCAAAGGATGCAAATCTGGGGATATTCACAAATCTCAGAGAGTATTAAGGCTAGAGTAACCAAATTTAGTGTCCGTACTCCTGTTAGATCTCACTATAAAGCGTATATCTCAGAATTTCGCCCCACCCCCTTCCGCCCCTACAAAGGACGAAAATCTGTTGCATCCACAATATTGCAGATTTGAGAAAACTAAAAACGCAGAATCATAGACAATGACCATATTTATCAGATTGCTGAATCTGGATCAGATCAGATCATTTTTATAGCCAAAAGGAACAAATTAATTTGCAGTGGCTTCGCAGCGCCCGACGTCACGCTCAGACTGATTTTCTGTCTCTCTCGCACGCACTCTTTGTCGTGTCGTTTAATATTAGCGGCGTCTGCCGGAGGAGAGCCATACTGGCTAAGTATCGGGTATAACTGTAGAGTTGCGGTGTCCGCAGCAACTCACAACGTTCCCCCTCGTTCGTTTTCTCGTTGTGATGGACCTATTTCAGGCTGAGGTAAGCTCAGTCCCGTCCAGGGGTCAATCCACAAGAAATTTGTAGAAATGTGATGGAACCTTAAGGGCGTCGTCAGGGGGCGGCCTGTCGTAGAGAGGTGGATCGGGGCTAGAATGGGCGTCGCTCGTCGTGTATATGAAACGACCGTGTGGACTAGGGGCGGGGCGACGTCGGTGCCTCGGCTGATTGGGGTGAACTTACGCAATCGGGTGTTTTTACTTTGCAAATTTGACACTTTATTGTATTTCTTAGCGGTTTAAATGACTTATTTTTAATTGGGCGCCGATGTCTTCTGGTGAGTTCCGGGTACCGCGTCTGTACTCCGGGCCGGGTCTCTGCGTAAGTTCCTTTCTGGTTTTCAGTCGGCGTCTATTTATACGCCAATGGGCGCTGTGTCAGCGGGTTCAGAAGTGCACTTCCGCGTCGGGGTGCACTTCGCCGTTCTGGCGATCGCGGGTTGACCTAGTTCTGTCTCTTCGTGTTTTTGGCGAGCTGGCGGGTTTGCCGTTGGGTGCTTGTCGTGGGCTTCCGCGGCGTCATCGTTTTGTAGTCGATGAACCCGGAAGACTGCGCCTGGCCGGTTGCTTGGTCTGGAGTGCTGGAAGTCCGCGTGACCTGGTGTGTTTGGTCAGCGTTATGAAGACAGCGCGTGTCAATCGGTGGCTATGTGTGGAGGGGGTGTTCGTGTAGTAAATCAATTTACGTTGGGAAAGGTGTTGCAATTTAGTAGCCGGGTTTTTATTGGGCGTTGGGAGAGGCGTTGTAGCGAACCCTTTTGGGTTCGTTACACCCTCCCCTTTCTTCCCCGACGAGAGTCACAAAGATCCGTGCGTGGGGCGTCCGGCGGTGGGTTGTTGGCTCGGATGGCTTCGCCTTCTTCTGGTGAGAGTGCACTGATTGATGGGAGTCAGAGTTGCGGCTATTTAAGCCGTTCTGCAGGGTCCGTATTTGCGGAGCAAGCTTTTCTTCTCTCTTCCGTGTTGCACCGGGGGTGCGTTTTGGGGTCGCCGCCGACTTGCGATCATCTCGTCCCTTGCCTCGTTAGCGAGTCTGTTTACTTCGTGGTCGAGGGGTTTGTTGTGCTCGCGTTGTTGTTGGCGTCGCGCCGCCGGTCGGTGTTTCGCTGACGTTGTCTCTGTTGCGTGACCTTCCATCCATGGCCACAATTATTAGTTATTGATCTGAATTATGAAGTCTAGTGTAAGTTAGGCTAGGGCAAAGCGGGAGCGCAATAAAAGCTCGCTCTCTCGCTCTTGGCGAATTCGCCCCGCTTTGCCACCGTAGGTTAGCTAGAGTAAGAGATTTGAATTGTGAAGAAAATATAGTTGTTCGCCAACCTTGAATTAGATCGAGCGTATCAATTTTTTCGCCCCGCCAAATTAATAATTTAAATTACAGCCGCCCAAAGTTTTCGGTAATTGATTAGAAAAACTCTTCTAATTTTTCATGGCGCCCCCGGGTGGACTGTAAAGTGAATTATAGGCAACAACAATAAGTGACAGTGACACAAGAAATTGCAGTATACATATGCAAACATATTCGTTGCCCGCGTCGTGTGTGTGTGCAATCGGCAATCAATTTGTAAAATATATCATCGCGTCGGTCGCGACAACAATAATTTTTGTGCAAATTCTGCTACCGCCGAGGGATGCCCTGCGATAAAGACAGGAAAGTAGCAGTTGGATTCAAAGATCCAAAAGAGGAATCAGAGGTATTTGTGCAGAAAATTGAAGGCTAAATACATACATATCGACACATACAGACATATGTGAACCGCTATTTGGACGCAACAGTTATATGTACATACATACATCTTTCGTTTACTGCAATCACTGTCGCCTCGACATTCAATTAAAATTCGTTTTCGATTATCGTTCTCGTTCAAACATTTAAAAAAAAAAAAAATAACAATAATAATAAATAAATAAATAGAAACACAACCATTATGGCAGAAAAAAGTAAACCCACTCTTGAAGACTTAAAGATTAAGCTCAAAAGTAGAGTAAAAAGCATTCGCCGCTTAGAGGATCGATTAGATCAAGGGTCGATTCCTTTGCAATTACCGGAATTACAATGTAGATTAGATTGTTTGAATGCTTCAATTGAAAAGGCTAACCATTTGCAGGAGCAAATCGAGGACATAACAGGTGATGATGCATATGCAGCCGAGTAGGAAGAGCTGATAATTGTCACCAAAGGAAAGATAATGTCGCTTATCGCCGCCTTTGATGCAGCAAGCGAGACGAAGCCAGTGTCTTATTCAGCCCCAACTCAACTGATGAAGCATTAGGAACAATAAAGGCGTTCCAAGTCACCGATGCAAATTATGAAAAGGCCATGGCTGGCCTAAAACGAGTATATGACACGATTATTTGATTTTCACGAATAATATTTCCACATTGTTCAATCTGCCGAGAATGTCGCATCAATCTGCATCATCTCTAAGAACTCTAATCGATACTGTTTCGTCGATTTACGGATCGTTACTGTCGATCGGAGATGATACAAAAATTTCGAATGCAATGCTCATTCATCTCGTTTTAAGCAGAGTCGACCCAGTGACGAAACAAAAGTGGGATGAACAGCTTACTTATGAGAAGTTGCCGCTTTGGTCCGACTTTAAGAAAGTCTTGAATCGTCGAAACCAGCATCTGTCTGCTGAAGAATCGACCAAGCCAAGGCAAGACAAAGTTATGCCAAGCAAGCAACATAATCGCAGTTCATTTGCTTCCACTTCCACCAACAGTAGAACTCAGCAAACTTGTAGCTACTGCAATTCAGGAGACCATGTAGTGTCAAATTGCCCTTTATTTTCGCGTCTCTCGGTAATGCAAAGGTTTGAGTTTGCTAAGTCGGCATCCTTATGCATTAATTGTCGGCGAAAAGTCCACGCTGTTGTAAAATGCAAAGCCAATAAATGTCGAGTGTGCAGCCGCTCACATCATACATTATTGCATCGATACACAGTGTCGGCTAATAGTCTCGCGTTGCCACCACCCCAAGAGAGTCCTTCTCCTCCATCAAATCAGAATCAACCTTCCACGTCACATGTTTTGCATGCGATGGCGTTGGACAGGGTAATTCTGGCTACGTCGATCGTAAGCGTCCGAACTAAGAGCGGTGAACACATTCTGGCCAGAGCTCTGCTCGACTCTGGATCACAAACAAATTTCATTACCGAGGACCTCGCTAATCGCTTACAGATCCGTAGAGAGGATTATTAACTTGCTTGGAATTGGTGAATCTAATTCTCAAGTAAAGGATAAAATACACACAGTGGTGAAGTCGCGAATAAATGGTAGTGAGTTCTCCTTTGATTTTTGAATCCTGAAATCAATTTCAGGTTATCACCCTGACCAGTCAGTGAATGTGACTAACTGGCGAATCCCAGAGAACCTACCACTGGCAGACCCTTATTTCTACAAGCCACAAAGAATAGATATGTTAATTGGAGCAGAATCGTTCTTTGAATTATTAGCTGTTGGTCAAATTAAACAAGGTCCTGACTTTCCAACTCTTCAGAAAACCCTTCTTGGTTGGGTTGTGTCGGGAAAATATGTTTCGAGGAGTTGTGCTCCTCAAATTACAAACAGTTTGAGTTGCAGTGAAGAGTTGCTAGTATCCATCGATAGGACCTTGAAAAAGTTTTGGTCACTGGAAGAAATGCCATCTACCAAGAAAATTGCCACACCTGAGCACAAGCTATGTGAAGAACACTATCGTAAGACGACTCAGGTACTATCATCAGGTCGGTTCGAAGTAAGGCTCCCGTTTAAATCAGATCCAAATTGTTTAGGCAACTCCTTTGAGGTTGCGAAACGGCGGTTTTTGTCGCTTGAAAGACGATTGCATCGTGACCCTGAGTGGAAGAAAATGTACTTGGAATTCATGGAAGAGTACCTCTCCTTAGGTCATATGTCTCCTACTGACAATACGATTCCTTCTACTCCACACTACGTAATCCCTCATCAGTGTGTTCTGAGGCCCCAAAGTACGTCTACCAAGCTCCGACGTCCAAGACGTCCTCACAGGTGGCCTTAAATGACATTCTGATGGTGGGACCTACCATTCAAGAGGAATTATACTCGACACTGCTCCGTTTCCGTCTGCACAGGTTTGCCCTGACTGCTGATGTTAAAAAGATGTATCGCCAAGTGATGGTGAACGAAGCGGATCGGCAGTTTCAGCTCATAGTGTGGAGAAGAGACCCTTCTGAATCCTTGAGATTATACAAGCTCAACACTGTAACCTATGGGACTGGACCAGCCCCATTCTTAGCTATCCGGTGTTTGAAAAGGTTGAGTGAGTCTGCGAAGCTCTCATTCCCTAGAGCTGCTAACGTTATTGAGTCCGACTTTTACGTCGATGACTTGTTGACTGGTGCTGCATGCGTAGAGGAGCTAAGGGAAATTAAGTCCGAAGTGTCTCAGGTTCTTCAGACCGCAGGGTTTGAGTTGACTAAGTGGTTTTCAAACTCACCCGAGATCACCGCATCTGAGAGCACAGCCAAACCCATAACAATCTCGGATTCAGAGTTCACAAAGTCGTTAGGAATCTCATGGTTACCTACTGACGATGCCTTTAAGTTCAAAATTGACAATTCAGTTATGGGTCTCCGAGCGACAAAACGGAACTTACTATCAGTGACATCAAAGTTGTTTGACCCCCTTGGTTTATTAAGTCCTATCGTTATAAAAGGCAAGATCCTATTGCAGGAGCTTTGGCTTAACAAACTAGATTGGGATGAGTCGATCCCGCTGCATTTGGAAACAGTTGAAAAATACACTATCTCAATTGGAAGACATATCCATATCTCGGTTTGTGTATTCCGATCCGATGTCACCGGTTCAAATACATGCCTTTGCTGACGCCTCCATGAGAGCGTATGGAGCGTGCGTCTATATACGTAGCAGAACTGCAGAAGGTTTAAAAATATCATTGTTGACTTCGAAATCCAAAGTAGCGCCGCTCAAGACCAAAACGCTCCCAAGGCTTGAGTTATGTGCCGCTCACCTTCTCGCAGATCTCTGTCACAGAATCAAGCCCCTATTAAACGTGCCCATTGAACGAGTCGTTTATTGGTCGGATTCAGAGGTAACTCGAGGTAACTCGTTTCAAATAGAGTGGCTGAGATTCAAGAGTGGTCAGATGATGATACGTGGCGGCATGTACCCACGAAACAGAACCCAGCAGATATTGTCTCAAGAGGTTGTGACGTCGACGAAATCGTTCAGTCAATTTGGTTCGAAGGACCATCATTTCTGAAAGAGGAAGAAGAAAACTGGCCCAAGAACGCTCATTTCGAACACTCCGATGATCTTCAGCTGGAAAAGAGGAAGACTGCGGTCGGGCTGACCGCGGCTGTGCTGTTAGAGCTGTTAGATGTCATCGAGGGATTCTCGTCACACCTCAAACTGCTTAGAGTGTTCGTGTATGTGTTCCGCTTTATAATAAAATGAAAGACCCAAGCCTAAAATTCGAAACGAGGGGGAACGTTGTGAGTTGCTGCGGACACCGCAACTCTAAGGTTATACCCGATACTAAGTCAGTATGGCTCTCCTCCGGCAGACGCCGCTAATATTTAACGACACGACAAAGAGTGCGTGCGAGAGAGACAGAAAATCAGTCTGAGCGTGACGTCGGGCGCTGCGTAGCCACTGCAAATTGATTTGTTCCTTTTGGCTAAAAAAATGGTCTGATCTGATCCAGATTCAGCAATCTAATAGATATGGTCATTATCTATGATTCTGCGTTTTTAGTTTTCTCAAATCTGCAATATTGTGGATGCAACAGATTTTCGTCCTTTGTGGGGGCGGATGGGGGTGGGGCGAAATTCTGAGATATACGTTTTATAGTGACATCTTAAAGGAGTGTGTGTACCAAATTTGGTTACTCTAGCCTTAATAGTCTCTGAGATTTGTGGTTGCCTCAGATTTTCGTCCTTTGCGGGGGCGGAAGGGGGTGTGGCGAAATTTGGACAGGAAACGGTCAAGGTCCGATATCACAGGAGTGTGGATACCAAATTTGGTTGCTCTGGCTTTTATAGGTTCTGAGATCCTTGAACTCATATTTTGCAATTGGCAAAACCGACCATGAAACCTGTGTGTTAGAGTGAGACAAAGCGAGAAAGAGTGAAATTGTTTTCGTGATTCTGGCTGTAATAATTATACGATCTGGTTCAGATTTTGCACTCTAGAAGATATAGTCATCTTCTACGATTCTGCGTTTTTAGTTTTCTCGTATCGTCGAAATTGTGGATGCCACAGATTTTCGCCCTTTGTGGGGGCGGAAGTGGGCGGGGCAAAGTTTTGAAATATTTTTGGAGCAGTGACATATCACAGAAGTCTGGATCCAAAACATCGTTGCTCTAGCTCTTATAGTCTTTGAGCATTAGGCGCTGAAGGGGACGGACAGACGGACAGACGGACGGACGGACAGACAGACAGGGCTCAATCGACTCGGCTATTGATGCTGATCAAGAATATATATACTTTATAGGGTCGGAAACGATTCCTTCTGGACGTTACACACATCCACTTTTACCACAAATCTAATATACCCCAATACTCATTTTGAGTATCGGGTATAAAAACTATCTCACCGACCGAATACAATGAAGCCTTTTATAAAATTGTCGAAATCGTCCAGCATTACGAGTATCAAGGAGAAATCGAAAAGGTTAGGAAAGGATCTACAATTGGTCCTAGTCTTCAGCGGTTGAACCCATTCATCCATGAAGACACAGGGACTTGGTGTAACTTTTCGTTGTTGCGAGTGGGGGGGCGACTAGCCAAAGCTCTGCTTTTGACTAAGCGCTCGCAATTCGTGCGAAGCTATATTCGTCATCTGCACCATTCGAATTTTCATGTCGGCCCACGAGCACTTGTGAGCATCCTTCGATAGAGCGTGTGGATAGTGAACGCTCAGGAGGTCTGCCGTCAGACAGTTCGATCATGTATGCGCTGTTTTAAATGCAAGCCTCGATTGCTGACGCAACTCATGGGGAATTTACCCGCAGATCGACTCCGTGCTCTCCGCCCATTTTCAATTTGCGGCGTTGATTTTTGTGGACCAGTGCACACGACATTGAAAATTCGCGGAAGGCCCCCATACAAGTCATACATTGCGCTTTTTGTTTGTTTTGCGTCCAAGGCGGTTCACCTAGAAATAGTTTCCGATCTAACCACTGATTGTTTTTTGTTGGCTTTTCAAAGGTTCGTCGGGCGCCGAGGATATCCCCAAGTCGTTCATTGCGACAACGGGACGAACTTCGTCGGAGCGAGCCGCCATCTCAGCGCTCTGTGGATCAGGCTCAAGGAGCAAGGAGACGCAATTCGCGACTTCGCGTCAAAGAACGGATGCGAATTTGCGTTCATACCGCCGCGAGCTCCTCACATGGGAGGCAGGTGTAAAAACTGCCAAGAGCCTACTCCTACGGGCGGTAGGCAGCGCGCTCCTAACCGCCGAAGAGCTCGCCACAGTCCTCGTCGGCATCGAGGCCATAATGAACTCGAGGCCGCTGGGAGCCATCAGCCAAGATCCAAGCGACGGCGAGGCCCTAACACCCGGGCACCTGCTGACAGGCGGGTCGCTCATCGCCCCCCCAGCACTGCGGACTCCGGACCAGGAGAGTCTCAGTTGCTTGCGGCGATGGCGACTTGTCTCGTCAGTCAGGAAAGAGTTTTGGCAGCGATTGTCCCGCGAATATGTCCTGCTGCAAATTCGGGGCAAATGGCACCAGCAGCAACCGAACCTCGAGGAAGGAGACTTCGTCATCGTGGCCGAGGACAATCTGCCGCCTCAGGAGTGGCTCGTGGGGAGGGTCATCGCCACGCACGCAGGAGAGGACGGCATGGTCAGGGTCGTCGAAATAAGGACTAGCACTGGAGCGGTTTTTCGGCGGCCCATACACAAATTAGCGCCGCTCCCAATGTGTTGAAGCCGATGCAGGCGTTCAACGGGGCCGGTGTTGCGTGACCCTCCATCCATGGCCACAATTATTAGTTATTGATCTGAATTATGAAGTCTAGTGTAAGTTAGGCTAGGGCAAAGCGGGAGCGCAATAAAAGCTCGCTCTCTCGCTCTTGGCGAATTCGCCCCGCTTTGCCACCGTAGGTTAGCTAGAGTAAGAGATTTGAATTGTGAAGATAATATAGTTGTTCGCCAACCTTGAATTAGATCGAGCGTATCAATTTTTTCGCCCCGCCAAATAAATAATTTAAATTACAGCCACCCAAAGTTTTCGGTAATTTATTAGAAAAACTCTTCTAATTTTTAAGTCTCTCCCTCGTCGGGAGGTCGTTGATATTCGCGGTCTTCTGTTTCCGGCTTTCGCAATGTCGTAATTTGGCGATGTTTGGCGATGGAAAACTGTTGATTCGGTAGGGGCCGTCGAACTTCGGAGCTAACTTCGCCGCGAAGCCCTCGGCGGCGTTGGAGAGTTGGTGTTGGCGTAGTAGTACCAATGATCCGATGGCGGGGCGCCATAGTCGCCGGCGGAGGTTGTAATGTCTCCCTTGCTCTTGGCTGGTTCTCTGGATGTTGTTTCGGACGATGGCGAATACTTCTTTTAGTCTCGTCGCTTTGCTGCTGGCCGTCTCTTGTGTACTCCCTGTCCCGGGCGTGACTTCGTCGTAAAGGGTGCCGGGGAGTCAGGGTTCTCTTCCTTGCAGGAGGAAAGCGGGGCTGAATCCGGTCGTCTCGGAGACGCTGGAGTTGATCGCCAATGTCATCTCGGGTAGGAGTTCGTCCCACGTGTTCTGGTGGTCGTCGACGAACTGTGCGATCATCGTTTTCACAGTCCGATTGGCTCTCTCCGTCGGGTTTTCTTGGGGGCAATACGGGGCTGTGTGTTGTAGGTCCACGCCTGCGGATCGGCTGGTGAACTGGGTTCCGTTGTCGCACACGAATAGTTTCGGCACGCCGAAGCTGCTCAGTATTCGTTCTCTGAAGGCTCGTTCGAGGTTCGCTGTTGTCGCTTTCTTGAGGGGTACCAGTTCGACCCACTTGGAGAAAGTGTCGAAGAAGACCAGTAAGATGGTGTTCCCGTGCTTGGACCGTGGTAATGGTCCGAGGAAATCGACACACAGGGTGGCGAAGGGTTCTTCGGCTTTGCGTGTGAGCATCCTGCCCACGGCCTTGCGCTGTGTGGCCTTGAACTTCTGGCAGCTTACGCAGCCCTGCACGTACCGTCGTACGTCTCGGTGTAGTCCTGGCCAGTAATATCGTTGCGTTGTCCTCAGGATGGTTTTCCGGACGCCGAGGTGTCCTGCTGTTGGTTCGTCATGGCATTCGCGGAGTACTCTCGTTCGGCCGTTTTTAGGCACGCATAGTTTCCACGGTATGTGGTCGTCGTCGTCGACAGCGCGTCAGCGACTACGTTCTGGTTGCCGGCCCGATAGTGCACGTCGTATTGATATTGCTGCAGTTCGAGCGCCCATCTTGCTACTCTTCCGTAAGGGCTCTCGAGGGTATTCAGCCATTTTAGTGCGAGGTGATCGGTTATGACATCGAATCGGTAGCCTTCGAGATAGCATCGCAGTTTCTGGATTGCCCAGATGACGGCGAGGCATTCCTTGTCGGTGGCCGAGTAGTTTCCCTCTGCTTTGTTGAGGCTTCGACTGACGTATGCGATGACCCGCTCTTTCCCTTCGATCTCTTGGGTGAGGACTGCGCCCACTCCAAGGTTGCTTGCGTCCGTCTGCAGGGAAAATTTGACGTTAAAGTCTGGGCAGGCGAGTACTGGTGCGGTGGTGTTTTCAGCTCGTCGAAGGCGTCTTGTTGTTCTTGGCCCCATGTCCATGCTTTCCCTTTCTTCAGCAGCAGTGACATTGGTTGGACCACGGTGGCAAAGTTTGGGACAAATCTGCGGTACCAACCGGCCATGCCTACGCATAGTCGTAGCTCCTTCAGGTTGGACGGCGGCCTCAGATCCTTTACGGCTGCGATTTTGTCGGGGTCCGTGTGGATACCTTCTTCGCTGATCATATGGCCCAAGTATTTTATCCGGCGTTGGAAGAAGGCGCACTTGTCCGTGTTGATTCGTAGGTTTGCCTTGCGTAGTCGTGCGAAAACTTCTTTCACGTTGTTCAGGTGCTCCGTGAAGCTTTTCCCGACGATGACGATGTCGTCGAGATATGCGAACGCGAACGGTTCCATGTCCGTGCCGATAACGGCGTCCAGGGTCCGTTGAAACGCGGCTCCCGCGGAATGTAAACCGAAGGGCATTACTTTCCATTGGTATAGCCCTCTGCCGGGTATCGTGAATGCCGTGGCTTCCCGGCTGTCCCGGGCCATTGGTATCTGCCAGTACCCGTTTTTCAGGTCCAGGGTCGTGATGAAATGGGCATTTCGGAGTCGCTCTAGTATGTAGTTGATCCTGGGTATCGGGTACGCGTCCGGGATAGAACGCTCGTTTAGCTGCCGATAATCTACACACATGCGCCATCTCCCGTCATTTTTGCGGACCAGGACGATTGGCGCGCTGTGGGGGCTTCGGGATGGTTCGATTAGGTCCTCTGCTATCAGTTGGTCGACCTGTTCATCGATGATCCGCCGCATGGCTGGATTTTTCGGGTAGTACCGCTGTTTTATGGGTCGGTTGTCTCTCATGACGATGGTGTGTTCTGTTAGATCCGTCGTCCCTCGGATGCCAGCGAGTGTCGGCAGTTCTTCGTCTAGAAATTCCTGTATTCTCGGAGCGATGTCGGGAGGCCATGGGTCGGAGATTCGTTCCGAATCGTCCTCCGGTGGTTCGTCGATTCCTGGGTCGCAAGTGTAGTCGGGGTTCTCGGGGAGGATCGTTGTGTCGAATGCGCTTGGCGGTTCGACTTCGCGAGTGTATTCGCTTATGCTGGCGATGGGGGTGGTGATCATTCGATGTGTCGCTTCCTGTGCTGAAGAAGTTCCAGTGGGGCTTTCGGAATTCGCCCCGTTTTCGTTATGCACTTGTTGTGCCGCTGGTGTGTACCTAGGTGGTTGTCGAGGGGGGATGAGGGTCGCCGGTATGCTCCGCTCCTGGATACTCTCGAATTCTGTGGCCAACATTGTCAGTTGCGTCAGACTTCTCAGTTCGTGCCTTCGCACATACAGCTGGTACGCCGGGAGGGTATTGTCATAGATCCGGCTAAGTTCCTTGGCTTCGTCGTACCCGGCGTGGTGCATGAGCAACCGGAGCTCAATGACGAAGTCCTTGAAGCCCACCGCTTGTTTGCGGTCCCTGATCTGGTCTTCCAGTTGCTCGAAGTACCGGGGAGGCAGGAAAAAGGCTAGGAACTCATGGCGGAAATCGGCCCATGAGGCGCTCTGGAGGCGGCTGGTGCGGAACCAACGGTTGGTGAGGAGCTCTGCCATGGCTCGCGGCACGTAGTTCATGTCTACCCCGTACTAGAGGGCACGCTCTTCCAGTAGTTCGACGAACGACAGTGGGTCGTCCTGCCCGTCGAACTGGATCCCCCACTTTCGGATCCGTTCCGCCATCTGCGCGGCGTGACTGTAGTAGTGGCCGTCTGTGGGGCCATTTCCTCCTACTGTCGGCAAGATCCTTCTCATGGGCGAAGGCCTTGGCTCCGGGGGCGGGGGCTTCGGTAGATCTTCGGCGGTTATCGATGTCGGTGAGGTGCTGGCTTTGCCTTCCATGATTCCTGGGTCCGTCTTCCGCTTCTCTGTTGGTGCTGAGGTGTCGGGCTGGGGCGATCTGGCTCGTCCTGGCGATCTGGCGTACTGCCGCTCGAGCTCCGCCAACCTGACCCAGGCGTCGTGTTCGAGGGGCCCGGCGACTAGTTCGGCGAAACTCCTCCGCAAATCTTCCACGTTCCCCTCGCGGCTGAATCCGAATTCCTCCGCGAAGGACTCCAGCTCCTCTCGGCGACGTTTGTGTATCCAGCCGGTACTCACCCCTGGGTTGGCGACGAATTCTCCAGGGTAATACCCGCTGGCCTGTTCCTCTGTGTGGGATTCCATCGCTCCGATCGTTACTTGAGTTGGCTGTTTCGCTGGGCTTGCGCTTTTCCTTCACTAGGGCACTGTCGAGCTTCGCGGCTGACGCTTCGAATTTCTTCTCGGGGTGACGGCACTGTTCGCGTTTCCCTGTCGCTGTGTCGTGCTTTCGTCTACTCGTTGCGCAACTCTTGCCGTTGATATTGCGCGCGGTCGGGGTTCTCTTTGGGTTGTTCTCTTGCGTTCTTGCTCTAGCGGCCGTGGGGTTTTATTCCACAAACCCTCGTTGACGTTCCCTTGGGTCCCTGCTCGGGCGCCACTTGTGATGAATCCACAAGAAATTTGTAGAAATGGATGGAACTTCAAGGGGGACTTCGGGGGCGGCCTATCGTAGAGTAGATGGATCGGGGCTAGAATGGGCGTCGCTCGTCGGGTATACGAAACGGCCGTGTGGACTCGGGGCGGGGCGACGTCGGTGCCTCAGCTGATTGGGGTGAACTTACGCAATCGGGTGTTTTTACTTTGCGGATTTGACACTTTATTGTATTTCTTAGCGGTTTTAAATGAACTTATTTTGAATTGGGGCGCCGATGTCTTCTGGTGAGTTCCGGGTACCACGTCTGTACTCCGGGCCGGGTCTCTGCGTAAGTTGCTTTCTGGTTTTCAGTCGGCGTCTATTTATACGCCAATGGGTGCTGTGTCAGCGGGTTCAAAAGTGCACTTCCGCGTCGGGGTGCACTTCGCCGTTCTGGCGATCGCGGGTTGACCTAGTTCTGTCTCTTCGTGTTTTTGGCGAGCTGGCGGGTTTGCCGTTGGGTGCTTGTCGTGGGCTTCCGCGGTGTCATCGGACGGACAGACGGACAGACAGACATGGCTCAATCGACTCGGCTATTGATGCTGATCAAGAATATATATACTTTATGGGATCGGAAACGATTCCTTCTGGACGTTACACACATCCTCTTTTTGAGTATCGGGTATAAAAACAACCCGAATAACAGTGAACTTCCGATAAGCAATGCGCTTGTAGATGTAATTGAGCAAACTTCCGATATTCAGAATATTTACAATATAGAACAAATTGACATTGAGTATTACAATATTGATTACAAACTTAGTGAAAACTCGCGTAGTGAAATCCGAACATTAATTGAACTAAATTATTTAGACCTGCCCAACATACCAGCCATTGAACATAAGTATGAAATGAAGATAAAAATTATGTCCCAACACCATTCAACACCAAGAAAGCTTTTATATCATGACAAAAGAGTAGTTGACACACTTATTGAAGAATTGCTGGCTGAAGGCCATATCAGATCAAGTGATTCCCCTTATACCTCTGCAATTGTACTTGTAAAAAAAAAATCAGGGGAGAAGAGGCTGTGCGTTGATTATAGACAATTGAATATGATAACAGTATGGGTTGGGTACCCATTGCCACTTATAAATGATTGCATAGAGAGAATGGAAGGTAATAAGTATTTCTCCCTTCTGGATCTGAAAAGTAGTTTCCACCAGGTGAAGGTGGCAGAGAATTCAATTCAATTTACATCTTTTGTGACGCCAAACGGACAATACGAATATCTTAGCATGCCATTGGTTTGCGAAACGCATCAGCTGTCTTTCAACGATTTGTAAACAATATATTCGGCGCATTAATAAAACAAGGAAATGTAGTTGTATACATGGACGACATTGCAATCGGAACCAAAACTATAGAAGAACACTTTGTTTTCTTAAGTAAAGTATTACGCCTCCTAGCAGAATATAGATTAGAAATTAAGTTAAGCAAGTGTTTGTTTTGTTACACTAGTATAGAATTTTTGGGATTCACATTAAGCAAGGATGGAATTAAGCCGAATAATGATCACATCACGACAATTAAGCACCTACCGAAACCTACTAATTCCGCAGATATGCAAAAATGTTTAGGACTCTTTTCTTACTTCAGGAGATTCATTCCCGGTTACTCGAAAGTTGCCAAACCATTGCAAGCTCTGACAAAAACTATAGGGAAATTTGAGTTAGATGACAAATGTGTAACAATATTTAATTATCTCTGTGAGCGACTGGCCTCAGCACCAGTTCTAGCCTTGTATAGTCCGACTAAGGAAACAGAACTGCATTGTGACGCTAGTGTCGAAGGGTTAGGAGGAATTTTATTACAAAAACAGGATGATAACAAATTTCATCCAATCTCGTATTTTTCTCAAGCAACAACTCCAGCGGAAAGTAGGTATCATAGTTATGAATTAGAAACTCTAGCCATAATCTACTCATTGAATAAATTTAAGATTTACCTTGAAGGAATACCTTTCCGAATAATAACCGATTGTAATGCCCTTACTCTAACCTTATGTAAGAAAACTGTAAATTCAAAAAGTCCGAACTATTCACGAAAAATTGTGCCATTTGGGAGTTGAAAAATGTGTAACCGAAATTAAGAAACATTATTGGATTCCAAATATGACCGCAAAAGTTGACAGGTTTATAAAAAATTGCATTAAGTGTATTACATTTAGCTTTCCGTCCCATTCCAACAATCGCTCATTGCATAGTATACCGAAAAGACCAATTCCATTCGATACATTGCATATTGACCATTTCGGACCCCTCCCCTCAGTCATTAATAAAAAGAAACACATATTGGTAGTCATTGATGGGTTCACAAATTGTGAACTGGGTTGAATTGGGTTGTTAAATTGTATTCTGCAAACACAACTAGTACTAAGGAAGTTTGCGCATGCTTAACGAAATATTTTGAAAATTATAGCAGACCTAGGAGAATTGTCAGTGATAGGGGCTCATGTTTGACATCGTTGGAATTCAGTGAGTTTATGCTAAGTAATAACATTGAACATGTTAGAGCAGCAACTGCCTCACCACAGGCAAATGGGCAAGTGGAGAGAGTAAATAGAACAATGAAAAGTATGTTACAAATAGGAAATTTATACCAAAATTTAAAGGACCATACATTTCAAAAAAAAATTTACCAAATGATCGATATGTTATAACTGACATTGATAATTGAGAAGTATCTCAGGTTCCGTATGACGGTGTAATAGAAGCCTGTCCAATTCGGAAATATGTAAATTGGCGTGATCAGTGTAGAACTATCTCCTACTAATCTGTATTTTATAATTTTAGAAAAGTAACCAAATGTAAGGATCGAGGGCGATCCATTTGTCAGGATGGCCGAGCTGTAAGGCAACACATATTAACCCTAACCAACCCTATTCCAGCCCTTACCGATACTAACCCTAACCGATCCCGATATTATACTGCGATAAGTTTTATACGATATTATACTGCGATAAGTCGGGGAGGATGATTTGGGACGATCGACAAGAGAAAAGAAAGACGTGAAAAATATAAGTTAATACAAATTAAACTGCGCCACAACTTCAGAAGTGGGATACGCAATCCAAAGCAACTTTAAAAACGCCTACAGTTATTTAAATTTTAAACAAAGTCATTATGAACCCCGCTGCCATTGACAGCAGCAGCGTCAAAAAAGTGATCTGAGCAATGGTCCCATTCTCGAATCCGAGGGACCAAGACGCTGGGTTGTGGATTACGAAATTAGAGCGTGCTTGTTCAACTGTTGATGAAAGTGACGCCTACAAGCTACGATGCGCACGCTTATTAATGGCACCAAATTCAGAGGCAGACACTTCAGAAAATTATGACCAATTTACCAATTGACCAACTTCAGAGAAATTTCTACATTCCGGCAAAAACATCCGTTATGGGGTACATTTTGCAGATGTAAGAGTTGGCGTTGCGTGCAAGTGTATGTGAGATTGAAGCAGTCCACTTTATCATCGATGGTTTCCGTGACACGTCGCCAGCCATTGCCTTGCTGTATGGAGCGAAGACTATCAATGAGCTTAAGGAATTATCTAATCGATATGCGGACTTAAGAACAAAAAACAAACCAAAGTGGAACTCATCGACTATCTCTTCGGCTTCAACTTCAGCTTTAACTTCAGCTTCAACTTCAGCTTCAGCACAATCTTCATTAACATCGAATGGTGAGATGCGATGCTACAATTGTTTGTTGTTTGGACACTACGCTTCAGATTGGCAGGCTCCCAAACGTGCGAAGGGGTCCGGCTTCCGTTGCGGCTCTCTCAGCCACACTATAAAGAGGTGCCCGGAGAAAAAGTACACCAAATCAGCAATGGAACCGAAAACTCCCAGAGATGAAGACAGCGACGAATACCCATTTGCTCCGATATTTGACCAGGTAGGAGTATATTTTTACACTGATCCAAAACGCAAAACTTATAAGAATATTCTTTCCGCTATGTTCGACACAGGCAGCGCCGTTAATATTGTGAGAACTTCAACATTACGATTCCAAAACATCAAAAAATACACTCTTTTACCAACGAACCTCCGTAGTGTCAGCGGCTCACTTCTTTTCACTTACGGAAAAGTTTACCTACACATAAGCTATCTCGACATTGAAAATATGATTTTGTTTTACATTATGCCAGATGAATACATGTCAGAAGATTTGCTATTAGGTAGACCCTTTTTGAAGAAGTATAAGTTAAAATTATCATTTTATGAACATCATAAGCCCGAGACAAATAAAATTGAAAATTTAAATTTCAAATTAAGTGAAAAAAAAAACATTTCGCCTAGCATGATTGTTTCCAACGATATAGCCTTAGATCAACTAACTCCCACGCATCCGGTTAACACTGATAATAGTTATGAACGTTTTTAGTTTTCTTGAATGTGCAATATTGTGGATGCAACAGATTTTCGTCCTTTGTGTGGGCGGAAGGGGGTGGGGCGAAATTCTGAGATATACATTTTATAGTGAGATCTAACAGGAGTGCGGATACCAAATTTGGTTACTCTAGTTTTTATGGGTTCTGAGATCCTTGAACTCATATTTTGCAATTGGCAAAACCGACCATGAAACCTGTGTGTTAGAGTGAGACAGAGCGAGAAAGAGTGAAATTGTTTTCGTGATTCTGGCTATAATAATTATACGATCAGCTTCAAATTTTGCACTCTGTAAGATATAGTCATCTTCTACGATTCTGCGTTTTTAGTTTTATCGTATCTTTAAAAATGTGGATGCCACAGATTTTCGTCCTTTGTGGGGCAGAAGTGGCCGTAGCGAAGTTTTGAAATATTTTTGTAGCAGTGACATATCACAGAAGTCTGGATCCAAAACATCGTTGCTCTAGCTCTTATAGTCGTTGAGCACTAGGCGCTGAAGGGGACGGACAGACGGACAGACGGACGGACGGACGGACAGACAGACAGGGCTCAATCGACTCGGCTATTGATGCTGATCAAGAATATATTTACTTTATGGGGTCGGAAACGATTCATTCTGGACGTTACACACATCTATTTTCACCACAAATCTAATATACCCCTATACTCTTCGAGTACCGGGTATAAAAGAGACAGAAAATCAATCTGAGCGTGACGTCGGGCGCTGCGTAGCCACTGCAAATTGATTTGTTCCCTTTGGCTATAAAAATGATCTGATTTGATCCAAATTCAGCAACCTGATATATATGAGCATTTTCTATGATTCTGCGTTTTTAGTTTTCTCGAATGTGCAATATTGTGGATACAACAGGTTTTCGTCCTTTGTGTGGGCGGAAGGGGGTAGGGCGAAATTTTGAGATATACGTTCTATAGTGACATCTTAAAGGAGTGTGTGTACCAAATTTGGTTACTCTAGCCTTAATGGTCTCTGAGATTTGTGGATGCTCCAGATTTTCGTCCTTTGCGGGTCGGAAGTGGGTGGGGCAAAGTTTTGAAATATTTTTGTAGCAGTGACATATCACAGAAATCTGGATCCAAAACATCGTTGCTCTAGCTCTTATAGTCTTTGAGCATTAGGCGCTGAAGGGGACGGACAGACGGACGGACGGACAGACGGACAGACAGACATGGCTCAATCGACTCGGCTATTGATGCTGATCAAGAATATATATACTTTATGGGGTCGGAAACGATTCCTTCTGGACGTTACACACATCCACTTTTACCACAAATCTAATATACCCCAATACTCATTTTGAGTATCGGGTATAAAAACAAACCAAAGTGGAACTAATCGACTATCTCTTCGGCTTCAACTTCAGCTTTAACTTCAGCTTCAACTTCAGCTTCAGCACAATCTTCATTAACATCGAATGGTGAGATGCGATGCTACAATTGTTTGTTGTTTGGACACTACGCTTCAGATTGCCAGGCTCCCAAACGTGCGAAGGGGTCCTGCTTCAGTTGCGGCTCTCCCAGCCACACTATAAAGAGGTGCCCGGAGAAAAAGTACACCAAATCAGCAATGGAACCGAAAACTCCCAGAGATGAAGACAGCGACGAATACCCATTTGTTCCGATATTTGACTAGGTAGGAGTATATTTTTACACTGATCCAAAACGCAAAACATATAAAAATAAAAAAAAAATTAAAAAAAAAGACATTTTGCCTAGCATGATTGTTTCCAACGATATAGCGTTAGATCAACTAACTCCCACGCATCCGGTTAACACTGCTAAAAGTTATGAACCCCTTGAAAAATCAAAAACATCAATTAATAATTCAGAAACAGTAGGCCATAGATTGGACAAAATAGGGAATGAGCCAGCAGGTAGCATTAAAAACGAGGGGGAACGTTGTGAGTTGCTGCGGACACCGCAACTCTAAGGTTATACCCGATACTAAGTCAGTATGGCTCTCCTCCGGCAGACGCCTCTAATATTTAACGACACGACAAAGAGTGCGTGCGAGAGAGACAGAAAATCAGTCTGAGCGTGACGTCGGGCGCTGCGTAGCCACTGCAAATTGATTTGTTCCTTTTGGCTATAAAAATGATCTGATCTGATCCAGATTCAGCAATCTAATAGATATGGTCATTATCTATGATTCTGCGTTTTTAGTTTTCTCAAATCTGCAATATTGTGGATGCAACAGATTTTCGTCCTTTGTGGGGGCGGATGGGGGTGGGGCGAAATTCTGAGATATACGTTTTATAGTGACATCTTAAAGGAGTGTGTGCACCAAATTTGGTTACTCTAGCCTTAATAGTCTCTGAGATTTGTGGTTGCCTCAGATTTTCGTCCTTTGAGGGGGCGGAAGGGGGTGTGGCGAAATTTGGACAGGAAACGGTCAAGGTCCGATATCACAGGATAGTGGATACCAAATTTGGTTGCTCTGGCTTTTATAGGTTCTGAGATCCTTGAACTCATATTTTGCAATTGGCAAAACCGACCATGAAACCTGTGTGTTAGAGTGAGACAGGGCGAGAAAGAGTGAAATTGTTTTCGTGATTCTGGCTGTAATAATTATACGATCTGGTTCAGATTTTGCACTCTAGAAGATATAGTCATCTTCTACGATTCTGCGTTTTTAGTTTTCTCGTATCGTCGAAATTGTGGATGCCACAGATTTTCGCCCTTTGTGGGGGCGGAAGTGGGCGGGGCGAAGTTTTGAAATATTTTTGTAGCAGTGACATATCACAGAAGTCTGGATCCAAAACATCGTTGCTCTAGCTCTTATAGTCTTTCAGCACTAGGCGCTGAAGGGGACGAACAGACGGACGGACGGACAGACAGACAGACAGACAGGGCTCAATCGACTCGTCTATTGAATCTGATCAAGAATATATATACATACTTTATGGTGTCGGAAACGATTCCTTCTGGACGTTACACACATCCACTTTTACCACAAATCTAATATACCCCAATACTCATTTTGAGTATCGGGTATAAAAAAACACCCGATTGAAGTTCACCCCAATCAGCCGAGGCACCGAGCAACGCCCGCCCCAGGCCCGATCCATCTACTCTACGATAGGCCGCCCCCGAAGTCCCCCTTGAAGTTCCATCCATTTCTACAAATTTCTTGTGGATTGACCCCTGGACGTGACTGAGCTTACCTCAGCCTGAAATAGGTCCATCACAATACATTTCAAAAAAAAATTTACCAAATTAACGATATGTTATAACTGACATTGATAATTGTCAAGTATCTCAGGTTCCGTATGACGGTGTAATAGAAGCCTGTCGACTTCTGAAATATGTTAATTGGCGTGATCAGTGTAGAACTATCTCCTACTAATCTGTATTTTATAATTTTAGAAAAGTAAGCAAATGTAAGGATCGAGGGCGATCCATTTGTCAGGATGGCCGAGCTGTATGGCAACACATATTAACCCTAACCAACCCCATTCTAGCCCTTACCGATATTAACCCTAACCAACCCCATTCTAGCCCTTACCGATACCACTAACCATACAGTATACTGTACAGTACCATACAGTATACTGTATAGTTAGTGCCGATACTAACCCTAACCGATGCCGACATTATACTGCGATAAGTTTTATGCGATAAGTTTTATACGATATTATACTGCGATAAGTCGGGGGTATGATTTGGGACGATCGACAAGAGAAAAGAAAGACGTGAAATAAATAAGTTAATAAAAATTAAACTGCGCCACAACTCAAACGCTCAACTCAATGCTAGCTGCTCAGAGGGGCAGAAGAGAAACGAAAACAAAACAAAAACGAGGGGGAACGTTGTGAGTTGCTGCGGACACCGCAACTCTACGGTTATACCCGATACTAAGTCAGTATGGCTCTCCTCCGGCAGACGCCGCTAATATTTAACGACACGACAAAGAGTGCGTGCGAGAGAGACAGAAAATCAGTCTGAGCGTGACGTCGGGCGCTGCGTAGCCACTGCAAATTGATTTGTTCCTTTTGGCTATAAAAATGATCTGATCTGATCCAGATTCAGCAATCTAATAGATATGGTCATTATCTATGATTCTGCGTTTTTAGTTTTCTCAAATCTGCAATATTGTGGATGCAACAGATTTTCGTCCTTTGTGGGGGCGGATGGGGGTGGGGCGAAATTCTGAGATATACGTTTTATAGTGACATCTTAAAGGAGTGTGTGCACCAAATTTGGTTACTCTAGCCTTAATAGTCTCTGAGATTTGTGGTTGCCTCAGATTTTCGTCCTTTGCGGGGGCGGAAGGGGGTGTGGCGAAATTTGGACAGGAAACGGTCAAGGTCCGATATCACAGGATAGTGGATACCAAATTTGGTTGCTCTGGCTTTTATAGGTTCTGAGATCCTTGAACTCATATTTTGCAATTGGCAAAACCGACCATGAAACCTGTGTGTTAGAGTGAGACAGGGCGAGAAAGAGTGAAATTGTTTTCGTGATTCTGGCTGTAATAATTATACGATCTGGTTCAGATTTTGCACTCTAGAAGATATAGTCATCTTCTACGATTCTGCGTTTTTAGTTTTCTCGTATCGTCGAAATTGTGGATGCCACAGATTTTCGCCCTTTGTGGGGGCGGAAGTGGGCGGGGCAAAGTTTTGAAATATTTTTGGAGCAGTGACATATCACAGAAGTCTGGATCCAAAACATCGTTGCTCTAGCTCTTATAGTCTTTGAGCATTAGGCGCTGAAGGGGACGGACAGACGGACAGACGGACGGACGGACAGACAGACAGGGCTCAATCGACTCGGCTATTGATGCTGATCAAGAATATTGTGGAGATAATGGTTTTTATCCCCAATCGGCCGACTAATTATTTCAATTAAATAAAACTCGGCGCAGAAATAAAATTGCGATATGCTCTTTAATGCGTGACATCCAAATTGCAAGTGTGGCTTGCCTGCTCTTTACATTGCCGCTCCGATCGCTAAGCGCAGCTTCGCTCGGCCGACGTCGGTAGGCAGACGCAAAGCGGAGATAGCGAAGAGCGAGCTGGCAGAGAGCGTTTAGCAGGGCAAGCAAGCGCAAAGCTTTAACAAACAAATGAGTGACATAGACATAAGTAACAAACAAAATAAGCGGCTGAGGGCCAAGAATTAGGTGCTATTTGGTAAGCAGCTAATCGGCTGGGTTCTGCTCCGAACATTCACCCCCCCGTTGGAAGGCAAAGGCTTTCAACAGATCCATCCTGAAGGGGCAGAACCGCTATTTTTCCAACGGCCCTCTTGAAGATGCTTGCTTGGGCGCAGCTGGCGGCTACGCTGGGATGCTCGTCGAACGCAGCAATCGGCGCTTCTTTACGAAGGCGGCTTGTCGTGATTACGTCTTGATCATCGGGAACCTCTGTAATTGCATAGAATGGCAGGAAATTTGGCAATGTAGAAATTGTTGAAAGTTGAATTTCATTTAGCGTGGATATGTAGGTTTTTAATATATTGAAAAGTTCGCGCTGCAGTTCCTGATTCTCCGATCGCAGTTTTTCCACTTGCACCTGCCACTCGAGCAGCTGCTTCCTGCATTGCTGCTCTAAGTTTTGGTACTCCAGCGTTGTGGCCCGAAAATCGTCATTAGAGATGGAGGAGGAATTTTCAAAAGCGGCTAAAACTGCACGCTTTTTCTCCGAGCTATCAATGCTTCCTGACACTATCCAACCAAGTTTTGTCTCCTGCAATGTTGGCAATTGGTCTGATAGTCGAATCTGTCCGACGCACATTAAATCGAAGAACAAACCACCACCTATCAACAGATCGATACGTTGGGGCTTGGAGAAATTAGGATCAGCTAGTTTTAGATTATTCGGCATGGGCCAATCCTTTGCGTCTAGGCCGAAGTTAGTCTGCATTTCCGTAATTGAGTTGGTGACAATTGCAGCGAAGGAAGCTCGATAGCTTGCGTCCTGGGATTGTACAACTATATGTACAGACTTGCTCGAAGGTAGAATGGAATCTCCGATTCCAGAGATGTGAACATAAGACGAGCGATGATCCAACTGCAACTGATCAGCAAGTCTAGATGTTACGAAGTTTGCCTGTGATGCAGAATCCAAAATGGCACGACATGGGATAAGTGCTCCATAACGATCTGTTACATGGACGAGGGCAGTAGGTAGCAACACTATCTGGCTAGGCTGAGATTTCTGGATCGAGGGGGGAGGGCTAGAACACCCGCTTGCTAGAAGCACAGTCGCGGCCTCTTGCTGGATCGATTCCTCGGCCGGTGAAGAGAAAGATGAAGCACCAGTTCCCGATGGAATGTGGAGTAGCGTGTGATGTTTGGCCTGGCAGTGCCTGCAAAGTCCTGACCTGCACCTCTGCAATTCATGGCCTTTGTTGAGGCAATTCAAACACAAGCGGCTCTTCTTTGCTTCTTTGTACCTTTCAAACGCAGAGAGATTCAGGAATGCCTGACATCTAGATATGTAATGCTCGGAGGAATTGCAATGGTTACATATGGGGTTAGGATGGTCGTTACTGGAGGTGATAAGGGTGACAGGTTTGTCTTCTCCCACCTGTTGACTAGGACTTGTTGCCATGGCTGATCCCAAATTCTCCAGCATCCGACATCTCGCTTCCAAAAACGAGGCCATGCTTGACCACCGAGGCAATCCTGACGTCGGCAAGTTCTCTTCCCATTTCTCCTTTGTTTTGTGGTCCAGTTTCGTGCCTATGATGAAGATCAGCAACCCATCCGAAATCTCCTGCGGGGTCGCCAAGGTCTGAAGTGCACGCAAGTGCGAATTGATTTTGTCGCTGAGCGCGCGCAAGCCGATAGCTGAGCCCTTCTCCACCCCTTGCAGCCCGAAAATAGCCTTGACGTGTGCCTGAAAATGTAGCAGTTTATTATCGAATCGCAACATTAGCAAATTCAACGCCTTGTCGTAATTCTCCTCAGAAAGTTCCAAGGAACGAATCGTATCCAGCGCAGCACCATCTAGACATCCACGAAGATATTGGAATTTTTCGATGATTGGGATACGATGGTCTTTGTGCACCATTGTCGAGAACATCGAGTGGAATTCTGGCCAATCCATGTAGTTCCCACTGAATCGCGGAAGCTGCAACTCGGGCATTCGAGAACGGCCTATACTATTATAGGCGAACAACGACGAATTTCCCTCGAGAGTATGCCGAGCTGTTGAATTGGCAACATTTACCGTGCGAGCAGCCATCAACTCCCGCGACAGCCTGGACCTAACCTTGACATAAACATTCGAAAAGTCCAGCCGGGCATCATGGGCTAACTGCAGGAAATCCAGCCTTTCAAGGCTCGTTTGAGCGGCATCGAAATCGGCATTCATTCGCTCGATTTGTTCTAAGCGAGCTTGAAGTTCTGCCTCATCTAACTCGGCGAGCTCTTCCTTGGTGAGAAAGCGATCCATGGCCTTTAGTTGGCGCGCGACGGACTCGGCCTTGTGCTTGTAGAAATCTACATCACTCGGCATTGCTGCGTTCGCGACATTGGTAGGCTCAGGTGCTGCCATGTTGAGGTTTTAAAAGAGTCACTCAGCACGACCGAAAAAGACACCCTGTATACGTATAAACGTGCGAACCGAAAGCAAAGGGATTACAGCTAATGCCTTTAGCTGTGCGGCTGTGCGAGCTGTCCGATTCCGCTTTGTACTCAGCTTGTGTGTATTAGTGAGTTCGCTGCACTGCACTGACCGAATTGTCGCGACAGAGAAATTAATAGCCAGCAATGCGTGTATGTAGGTGTATGTAAGTATGTTTTAGCACCGAATTGTGCTTAACCGCCGAAAATTTGTTAAGGCTAACGAATGTCGATCGCGAATGATAATTAATTGACACTGCAACTCAGAGATCACGTCGGGGTCACCAAATTTTATGTGGAGATAATGGTTTTTATCCCCAATCGGCCGACTAATTATTTCAATTAAATAAAACTCGGCGCAGAAATAAAATTGCGATATGCTCTTTAATGCGTGACATCCAAATTGCAAGTGTGGCTTGCCTGCTCTTTACATTGCCGCTCCGATCGCTAAGCGCAGCTTCGCTCGGCCGACGTCGGTAGGCAGACGCAAAGCGGAGATAGCGAAGAGCGAGCTGGCAGAGAGCGTCTAGCAGGGCAAGCAAGCGCAAAGCTTTAACAAACAAATGAGTGACATAGACATGAGTAACAAACAAAATAAGCGGCTGAGGGCCAAGAATTAGGTGCTATTTGGTAAGCAGCTAATCGGCTGGGTTCTGCTCCGAACAAATATATATACTTTATAGGGTCGGAAACGATTCCTTCTGGACGTTACACACATCCACTTTTACCACAAATCTAATATACCCCAATACTCATTTTGAGTATCGGGTATAAAAAACAACCCGAATAACAGTGAACTTCCGATAAGCAATGCGCTTCTAGATATAATTGAGCAAACTTCCGATATTCAGAATATTTACAATATAGAACAAATTGACATTGAGCATTACAATATTGATTACAAACTTAGTGAAAACTCGCGTAGTGAAATCCGAACATTAATTGAACTAAATTATTTAGACCTGCCTAACATACCAGCCATTGAACATAAGTATGAAATGAAGATAAAAACGAGGGGGAACGTTGTGAGTTGCTGCGGACACCGCAACTCTACAGTTATACCCGATACTAAGTCAGTATGGCTCTCCTCCGGCAGCGCCGCTAATATTAAACGACACGACAAAGAGTGCGTGCGAGAGAGACAGAAAATCAGTCTGTGCGTGACGTCGGGCGCTGCGTAGCCAATGCAAATTGATTTGTTCCTTTTGGCTACAAAAATTATCTGATCTGATCCAGATTCAGCAATCTGATAGATATGGTCATTATCTATGATTCTGCGTTTTTAGTTTTCTCAAATCTGCAATATTGTGGATGCAACAGATTTTCGTCCTTTGTGGGGGCGGATGGGGGTGGGGCGAAATTCTGAGATATACGTTTTATAGTGACATCTTAAAGGAGTGTGTGTACCAAATTTGGTTACTCTAGCCTTAATAGTCTCTGAGATTTGTGGTTGCCTCAGATTTTCGTCCTTTGCGGGGGCGGAAGGGGGTGTGGCGAAATTTGGACAGGAAACGGTCAAGGTCCGATATCACAGGAGTGTGGATACCAAATTTGGTTGCTCTGGCTTTTATAGGTTCTGAGATCCTTGAACTCATATTTTGCAAATTGCAAAACCGACCATGAAACCTGTGTGTTAGAGTGAGACAGGGCGAGAAAGAGTGAAATTGTTTTCGTGATTCTGGCTGTAATAATTATACGATCTGGTTCAGATTTTGCACTCTAGAAGATATAGTCATCTTCTACGATTCTGCGTTTTTAGTTTTCTCGTATCGTCGAAATTGTGGATGCCACAGATTTTCGCCCTTTGTGGGGGCGGAAGTGGGCGGGGCAAAGTTTTGAAATATTTTTGGAGCAGTGACATATCACAGAAGTCTGGATCCAAAACATCGTTGCTCTAGCTCTTATAGTCTTTGAGCATTAGGCGCTGAAGGGGACGGACAGACGGACGGACGGACAGACGGACAGACGGACGGACAGACAGGGCTCAATCGACTCGGCTATTGATGCTGATCAAGAATATATATACTTTATAGGGTCGGAAACGATTCCTTCTGGACGTTACACACATCCACTTTTACCACAAATCTAATATACCCCAATACTCATTTTGAGTATCGGGTATAATTATGTCCCAAGCCCCAATATATTCAACACCAAGAAAGCTTTTATGTCATGACAAAAGAGTAGTTGACGCACTTATTGAAGAATTGCTGTTTGAAGGCCATATCAGTCCAAGTGATTCCCCTTATACCTCTGCAATTGTACTTGTAAAAAAAAAAATCAGGTGAGAAAAGGCTGTGCGTTGATTATAGACAATTGAATAAGATAACAGTATGGGTTGGGTACCCATTGCCACTTATAAATGATTGCATAGAGAGAATGGAAGGTAATAAGTATTTCTCCCTTTTGGATCTGAAAAGTGGTTTCCACCAGGTGAAGGTGGCAGAGAATTTAATTCAATTTACATCTTTTGTGACACCAAACGGACAATACGAATATCATAGCATGCCATTGGTTTGCGAAACGCATCAGCTGTCTTTCAACGATTTGTAAACAATATATTCGGCCCATTAATAAAACAAGCAAATGTAGTTGTATACATGGACGACATTGCAATCGGAACCAAAACTATAGAAGAACACTTTGTTGTCTTAAGTAAAGTATTACGCCTCCTAGCAGAATATAGATTAGAAATTAAGTTAAGTAAGTGTTTGTTTTGTTACACTAGTATAGAATTTTTGGGATTCACATTAAGCAAGGATGGAATTAAGCCGAATAATGATCACATCACGACAATTAAGCACCTTCCAAAACCTACTAATTCCGCAGATATGCAAAAATGTTTAGGACTCTTTTCTTACTTCAGGAGATTCATTCCCGGTTACTCGAATGGGAGTTGAAAAATGTGTAACCGAAATTAAGAAACATTATTGGTTCCAAATATGACCGCAAAAGTTGACAGGTTTATAAAAAATTGCATTAAGTGTATTACATTTAGCTTTCCGTCCCATTCCAACAATCGCTCATTGCATAGTATACCGAAAAGACCAATTCCATTCGATACATTCCATATTGACCATTTCGGACCCCTCCCCTCAGTCATTAATAAAAAGAAACACATAGTGGTAGTCATTGATGGGTTCACAAATTGTGAACTGGGTTGAATTGGGTTGTTAAATTGTATTCTGCAAACACAACTAGTACTAAGGAAGTTTGCGCATGCTTAACGAAATATTTTGAAAATTATAGCAGACCTAGGAGAATTGTCAGTGATAGGGGCTCATGTTTGACATCGTTGGAATTCAGTGAGTTTATGCTAAGTAATAACCTTGAACATGTTAGAGCAGCAACTGCCTCACCACAGGCAAATGGGCAAGTGGAGAGAGTAAATAGAACAATGAAAAGTATGTTAGCAAAGATAACAGAACCATTGCTACATTCAGATTGGTGTAAACTACTCACAAAAGCGGAATATGCAATAAAAAATTCAAAACATTCGGTTACTGGGGAAGTACCATCGGTGGTACTCTTCGGTGTTCAGCAAAGAGGCTGTGATATCGACGCTTTAACGGAATTCCTAGAAGACAAATCTAATTCAAAACTAAATAGAGACTTAATAGCAATTCGGAAAGGAGTATTAGATAAAATAACTGTAAACCAAACTAAGGTAAAACACTATTGATATGATATATAACATTATGATATGTGATAAAAACATTAAAAAACATATAGAATTTAAAGAAAGCGACTTTGTTCTCGTACGAAACGTTGACACTACGATAGGTACAAATAGGAAATTTATACCAAAATTTAAAGGACCATACTGTAACGAACCCAAAAGGGTTCGCTACAACGCCTCTCCCAACGCCCAATAAAAACCCGGCTACTAAATTGCAACACCTCGCCCAACGTACTACACGAACAGCCCCCCCCCCCCCCCCCCCCCAGATTCCAGATTCAGCAATCTGATAGATATGGTCGTTATCTATGATTCTGCGTTTTTAGTTTTCTCAAATCTGCAATATTGTGGATGCAACAGATTTTCGTCCTTTGTGTGGGCGGAAGGGGGTGGGGCGAAATTTTGAGATAAAGGTTTTATAGTGAGATCTAACAGAAGTGCGGATACTAAATTTGGTTACTCTAGCTTTAATAGTCTCTGAGATTTGTGAATATCCCCAGATTTGCATCCTTTGCGGGGGCGGAAGGGGGTGTGGCGAAATTTTGAAACAAACTCGTCTCGGTCCGATATATTAGGAGTGTGGATACCAAATTTGGTTGCACTAGCTTTTATAGTCTCTGAGATCTAGGCGCTAATGTTATACTCTAAGCAAAGCCGCATATGCTACGTGTGTGTTAGAGAGAGACAGGGCGAGAAAAAATGCAATTTTTTTCTTGATGCTGGCTATAATAATAATACGATCCAATTCAGATTCCGTAGTCTAATAGATATGGTCATTCTCTACGATTCTGCGTTTTTGGTTTTCTCGTATCTTTCAAAATGTGGATGCCACAGATTTTAGTCCTTTGTGGGGGCGGAAGTGGGCGGGGCGAAGTTTTGAAATATTTTTGTAGCAGTGACATATCACAGAAGTCTGGATCCAAAACATCGTTGCTCTAGCTCTTATAGTCTTTCAGCACTAGGCGCTGAAGGGGACGAACAGACGGACGGACGGACAGACAGACAGACAGACAGGGCTCAATCGACTCGTCTATTGATGCTGATCAAGAATATATATACATACTTTATGGGGTCGGAAACGATTCCTTCTGGACGTTACACACATCCACTTTTACCACAAATCTAATATACCCCAATACTCATTTTGAGTATCGGGTATAAAAAAACACCCGATTGAAGTTCACCCCAATCAGCCGAGGCACCGAGCAACGCCCGCCCCAGGCCCGATCCATCTACTCTACGATAGGCCGCCCCCGAAGTCCCCCTTGAAGTTCCATCCATTTCTACAAATTTCTTGTGGATTGACCCCTGGACGTGACTGAGCTTACCTCAGCCTGAAATAGGTCCATCACAATACATTTCAAAAAAAAATTTACCAAATTAACGATATGTTATAACTGACATTGATAATTGTCAAGTATCTCAGGTTCCGTATGACGGTGTAATAGAAGCCTGTCGACTTCTGAAATATGTTAATTGGCGTGATCAGTGTAGAACTATCTCCTACTAATCTGTATTTTATAATTTTAGAAAAGTAAGCAAATGTAAGGATCGAGGGCGATCCATTTGTCAGGATGGCCGAGCTGTATGGCAACACATATTAACCCTAACCAACCCCATTCTAGCCCTTACCGATATTAACCCTAACCAACCCCATTCTAGCCCTTACCGATACCACTAACCATACAGTATACTGTACAGTACCATACAGTATACTGTATAGTTAGTGCCGATACTAACCCTAACCGATGCCGACATTATACTGCGATAAGTTTTATGCGATAAGTTTTATACGATATTATACTGCGATAAGTCGGGGGTATGATTTGGGACGATCGACAAGAGAAAAGAAAGACGTGAAATAAATAAGTTAATAAAAATTAAACTGCGCCACAACTCAAACGCTCAACTCAATGCTAGCTGCTCAGAGGGGCAGAAGAGAAACGAAAACAAAACAAAAACGAGGGGGAACGTTGTGAGTTGCTGCGGACACCGCAACTCTACGGTTATACCCGATACTAAGTCAGTATGGCTCTCCTCCGGCAGACGCCGCTAATATTTAACGACACGACAAAGAGTGCGTGCGAGAGAGACAGAAAATCAGTCTGAGCGTGACGTCGGGCGCTGCGTAGCCACTGCAAATTGATTTGTTCCTTTTGGCTATAAAAATGATCTGATCTGATCCAGATTCAGCAATCTAATAGATATGGTCATTATCTATGATTCTGCGTTTTTAGTTTTCTCAAATCTGCAATATTGTGGATGCAACAGATTTTCGTCCTTTGTGGGGGCGGATGGGGGTGGGGCGAAATTCTGAGATATACGTTTTATAGTGACATCTTAAAGGAGTGTGTGCACCAAATTTGGTTACTCTAGCCTTAATAGTCTCTGAGATTTGTGGTTGCCTCAGATTTTCGTCCTTTGCGGGGGCGGAAGGGGGTGTGGCGAAATTTGGACAGGAAACGGTCAAGGTCCGATATCACAGGAGTGTGGATACCAAATTTGGTTGCTCTGGCTTTTATAGGTTCTGAGATCCTTGAACTCATATTTTGCAATTGGCAAAACCGACCATGAAACCTGTGTGTTAGAGTGAGACAGAGCGAGAAAGAGTGAAATTGTTTTTGTGATTCTGGCTGTAATAATTATACGATCTGGTTCAGATTTGGCACTCTAGAAGATATAGTCATCTTCTACGATTCTGCGTTTTTAGTTTTCTCGTATCGTCGAAATTGTGGATGCCACAGATTTTCGCCCTTTGTGGGGGCGGAAGTGGGCGGGGCAAAGTTTTGAAATATTTTTGGAGCAGTGACATATCACAGAAGTCTGGATCCAAAACATCGTTGCTCTAGCTCTTATAGTCTTTGAGCATTAGGCGCTGAAGGGGACGGACAGACGGACAGACGGACGGACGGACAGACAGACAGGGCTCAATCGACTCGGCTATTGATGCTGATCAAGAATATTGTGGAGATAATGGTTTTTATCCCCAATCGGCCGACTAATTATTTCAATTAAATAAAACTCGGCGCAGAAATAAAATTGCGATATGCTCTTTAATGCGTGACATCCAAATTGCAAGTGTGGCTTGCCTGCTCTTTACATTGCCGCTCCGATCGCTAAGCGCAGCTTCGCTCGGCCGACGTCGGTAGGCAGACGCAAAGCGGAGATAGCGAAGAGCGAGCTGGCAGAGAGCGTTTAGCAGGGCAAGCAAGCGCAAAGCTTTAACAAACAAATGAGTGACATAGACATAAGTAACAAACAAAATAAGCGGCTGAGGGCCAAGAATTAGGTGCTATTTGGTAAGCAGCTAATCGGCTGGGTTCTGCTCCGAACATTCACCCCCCCGTTGGAAGGCAAAGGCTTTCAACAGATCCATCCTGAAGGGGCAGAACCGCTATTTTTCCAACGGCCCTCTTGAAGATGCTTGCTTGGGCGCAGCTGGCGGCTACGCTGGGATGCTCGTCGAACGCAGCAATCGGCGCTTCTTTACGAAGGCGGCTTGTCGTGATTACGTCTTGATCATCGGGAACCTCTGTAATTGCATAGAATGGCAGGAAATTTGGCAATGTAGAAATTGTTGAAAGTTGAATTTCATTTAGCGTGGATATGTAGGTTTTTAATATATTGAAAAGTTCGCGCTGCAGTTCCTGATTCTCCGATCGCAGTTTTTCCACTTGCACCTGCCACTCGAGCAGCTGCTTCCTGCATTGCTGCTCTAAGTTTTGGTACTCCAGCGTTGTGGCCCGAAAATCGTCATTAGAGATGGAGGAGGAATTTTCAAAAGCGGCTAAAACTGCACGCTTTTTCTCCGAGCTATCAATGCTTCCTGACACTATCCAACCAAGTTTTGTCTCCTGCAATGTTGGCAATTGGTCTGATAGTCGAATCTGTCCGACGCACATTAAATCGAAGAACAAACCACCACCTATCAACAGATCGATACGTTGGGGCTTGGAGAAATTAGGATCAGCTAGTTTTAGATTATTCGGCATGGGCCAATCCTTTGCGTCTAGGCCGAAGTTAGGCTGCATTTCCGTAATTGAGTTGGTGACAATTGCAGCGAAGGAAGCTCGATAGCTTGCGTCCTGGGATTGTACAACTATATGTACAGACTTGCTCGAAGGTAGAATGGAATCTCCGATTCCAGAGATGTGAACATAAGACGAGCGATGATCCAACTGCAACTGATCAGCAAGTCTAGATGTTACGAAGTTTGCCTGTGATGCAGAATCCAAAATGGCACGACATGGGATAAGTGCTCCATAACGATCTGTTACATGGACGAGGGCAGTAGGTAGCAACACTATCTGGCTAGGCTGAGATTTCTGGATCGAGGGGGGAGGGCTAGAACACCCGCTTGCTAGAAGCACAGTCGCGGCCTCTTGCTGGATCGATTCCTCGGCCGGTGAAGAGAAAGATGAAGCACCAGTTCCCGATGGAATGTGGAGTAGCGTGTGATGTTTGGCCTGGCAGTGCCTGCAAAGTCCTGACCTGCACCTCTGCAATTCATGGCCTTTGTTGAGGCAATTCAAACACAAGCGGCTCTTCTTTGCTTCTTTGTACCTTTCAAACGCAGAGAGATTCAGGAATGCCTGACATCTAGATATGTAATGCTCGGAGGAATTGCAATGGTTACATATGGGGTTAGGATGGTCGTTACTGGAGGTGATAAGGGTGACAGGTTTGTCTTCTCCCACCTGTTGACTAGGACTTGTTGCCATGGCTGATCCCAAATTCTCCAGCATCCGACATCTCGCTTCCAAAAACGAGGCCATGCTTGACCACCGAGGCAATCCTGACGTCGGCAAGTTCTCTTCCCATTTCTCCTTTGTTTTGTGGTCCAGTTTCGTGCCTATGATGAAGATCAGCAACCCATCCGAAATCTCCTGCGGGGTCGCCAAGGTCTGAAGTGCACGCAAGTGCGAATTGATTTTGTCGCTGAGCGCGCGCAAGCCGATAGCTGAGCCCTTCTCCACCCCTTGCAGCCCGAAAATAGCCTTGACGTGTGCCTGAAAATGTAGCAGTTTATTATCGAATCGCAACATTAGCAAATTCAACGCCTTGTCGTAATTCTCCTCAGAAAGTTCCAAGGAACGAATCGTATCCAGCGCAGCACCATCTAGACATCCACGAAGATATTGGAATTTTTCGATGATTGGGATACGATGGTCTTTGTGCACCATTGTCGAGAACATCGAGTGGAATTCTGGCCAATCCATGTAGTTCCCACTGAATCGCGGAAGCTGCAACTCGGGCATTCGAGAACGGCCTATACTATTATAGGCGAACAACGACGAATTTCCCTCGAGAGTATGCCGAGCTGTTGAATTGGCAACATTTACCGTGCGAGCAGCCATCAACTCCCGCGACAGCCTGGACCTAACCTTGACATAAACATTCGAAAAGTCCAGCCGGGCATCATGGGCTAACTGCAGGAAATCCAGCCTTTCAAGGCTCGTTTGAGCGGCATCGAAATCGGCATTCATTCGCTCGATTTGTTCTAAGCGAGCTTGAAGTTCTGCCTCATCTAACTCGGCGAGCTCTTCCTTGGTGAGAAAGCGATCCATGGCCTTTAGTTGGCGCGCGACGGACTCGGCCTTGTGCTTGTAGAAATCTACATCACTCGGCATTGCTGCGTTCGCGACATTGGTAGGCTCAGGTGCTGCCATGTTGAGGTTTTAAAAGAGTCACTCAGCACGACCGAAAAAGACACCCTGTATACGTATAAACGTGCGAACCGAAAGCAAAGGGATTACAGCTAATGCCTTTAGCTGTGCGGCTGTGCGAGCTGTCCGATTCCGCTTTGTACTCAGCTTGTGTGTATTAGTGAGTTCGCTGCACTGCACTGACCGAATTGTCGCGACAGAGAAATTAATAGCCAGCAATGCGTGTATGTAGGTGTATGTAAGTATGTTTTAGCACCGAATTGTGCTTAACCGCCGAAAATTTGTTAAGGCTAACGAATGTCGATCGCGAATGATAATTAATTGACACTGCAACTCAGAGATCACGTCGGGGTCACCAAATTTTATGTGGAGATAATGGTTTTTATCCCCAATCGGCCGACTAATTATTTCAATTAAATAAAACTCGGCGCAGAAATAAAATTGCGATATGCTCTTTAATGCGTGACATCCAAATTGCAAGTGTGGCTTGCCTGCTCTTTACATTGCCGCTCCGATCGCTAAGCGCAGCTTCGCTCGGCCGACGTCGGTAGGCAGACGCAAAGCGGAGATAGCGAAGAGCGAGCTGGCAGAGAGCGTTTAGCAGGGCAAGCAAGCGCAAAGCTTTAACAAACAAATGAGTGACATAGACATGAGTAACAAACAAAATAAGCGGCTGAGGGCCAAGAATTAGGTGCTATTTGGTAAGCAGCTAATCGGCTGGGTTCTGCTCCGAACAAATATATATACTTTATAGGGTCGGAAACGATTCCTTCTGGACGTTACACACATCCACTTTTACCACAAATCTAATATACCCCAATACTCATTTTGAGTATCGGGTATAAAAAACAACCCGAATAACAGTGAACTTCCGATAAGCAATGCGCTTCTAGATATAATTGAGCAAACTTCCGATATTCAGAATATTTACAATATAGAACAAATTGACATTGAGCATTACAATATTGATTACAAACTTAGTGAAAACTCGCGTAGTGAAATCCGAACATTAATTGAACTAAATTATTTAGACCTGCCTAACATACCAGCCATTGAACATAAGTATGAAATGAAGATAAAAACGAGGGGGAACGTTGTGAGTTGCTGCGGACACCGCAACTCTACAGTTATACCCGATACTAAGTCAGTATGGCTCTCCTCCGGCAGCGCCGCTAATATTAAACGACACGACAAAGAGTGCGTGCGAGAGAGACAGAAAATCAGTCTGAGCGTGACGTCGGGCGCTGCGTAGCCACTGCAAATTGATTTGTTCCTTTTGGCTATAAAAATGATCTGATCTGATCCAGATTCAGCAATCTAATAGATATGGTCATTATCTATGATTCTGCGTTTTTAGTTTTCTCAAATCTGCAATATTGTGGATGCAACAGATTTTCGTCCTTTGTGTGGGCGGAAGGGGGTGGGGCGAAATTTTGAGATAAAGGTTTTATAGTGAGATCTAACAGAAGTGCGGATACTAAATTTGGTTACTCTAGCTTTAATAGTCTCTGAGATTTGTGAATATCCCCAGATTTGCATCCTTTGCGGGGGCGGAAGGGGGTGTGGCGAAATTTTGAAACAAACTCGTCTCGGTCCGATATATTAGGAGTGTGGATACCAAATTTGGTTGCACTAGCTTTTATAGTCTCTGAGATCTAGGCGCTAATGTTATACTCTAAGCAAAGCCGCATATGCTACGTGTGTGTTAGAGAGAGACAGGGCGAGAAAAAATGCAATTTTTTTCTTGATGCTGGCTATAATAATAATACGATCCAATTCAGATTCCGTAGTCTAATAGATATGGTCATTCTCTACGATTCTGCGTTTTTGGTTTTCTCGTATCTTTCAAAATGTGGATGCCACAGATTTTAGTCCTTTGTGGGGGCGGAAGTGGGCGGGGCGAAGTTTTGAAATATTTTTGTAGCAGTGACATATCACAGAAGTCTGGATCCAAAACATCGTTGCTCTAGCTCTTATAGTCTTTCAGCACTAGGCGCTGAAGGGGACGAACAGACGGACGGACGGACAGACAGACAGACAGACAGGGCTCAATCGACTCGTCTATTGATGCTGATCAAGAATATATATACATACTTTATGGGGTCGGAAACGATTCCTTCTGGACGTTACACACATCCACTTTTACCACAAATCTAATATACCCCAATACTCATTTTGAGTATCGGGTATAAAAAAACACCCGATTGAAGTTCACCCCAATCAGCCGAGGCACCGAGCAACGCCCGCCCCAGGCCCGATCCATCTACTCTACGATAGGCCGCCCCCGAAGTCCCCCTTGAAGTTCCATCCATTTCTACAAATTTCTTGTGGATTGACCCCTGGACGTGACTGAGCTTACCTCAGCCTGAAATAGGTCCATCACAATACATTTCAAAAAAAAATTTACCAAATTAACGATATGTTATAACTGACATTGATAATTGTCAAGTATCTCAGGTTCCGTATGACGGTGTAATAGAAGCCTGTCGACTTCTGAAATATGTTAATTGGCGTGATCAGTGTAGAACTATCTCCTACTAATCTGTATTTTATAATTTTAGAAAAGTAAGCAAATGTAAGGATCGAGGGCGATCCATTTGTCAGGATGGCCGAGCTGTATGGCAACACATATTAACCCTAACCAACCCCATTCTAGCCCTTACCGATATTAACCCTAACCAACCCCATTCTAGCCCTTACCGATACCACTAACCATACAGTATACTGTACAGTACCATACAGTATACTGTATAGTTAGTGCCGATACTAACCCTAACCGATGCCGACATTATACTGCGATAAGTTTTATGCGATAAGTTTTATACGATATTATACTGCGATAAGTCGGGGGTATGATTTGGGACGATCGACAAGAGAAAAGAAAGACGTGAAATAAATAAGTTAATAAAAATTAAACTGCGCCACAACTCAAACGCTCAACTCAATGCTAGCTGCTCAGAGGGGCAGAAGAGAAACGAAAACAAAACAAAAACGAGGGGGAACGTTGTGAGTTGCTGCGGACACCGCAACTCTACGGTTATACCCGATACTAAGTCAGTATGGCTCTCCTCCGGCAGACGCCGCTAATATTTAACGACACGACAAAGAGTGCGTGCGAGAGAGACAGAAAATCAGTCTGAGCGTGACGTCGGGCGCTGCGTAGCCACTGCAAATTGATTTGTTCCTTTTGGCTATAAAAATGATCTGATCTGATCCAGATTCAGCAATCTAATAGATATGGTCATTATCTATGATTCTGCGTTTTTAGTTTTCTCAAATCTGCAATATTGTGGATGCAACAGATTTTCGTCCTTTGTGGGGGCGGATGGGGGTGGGGCGAAATTCTGAGATATACGTTTTATAGTGACATCTTAAAGGAGTGTGTGCACCAAATTTGGTTACTCTAGCCTTAATAGTCTCTGAGATTTGTGGTTGCCTCAGATTTTCGTCCTTTGCGGGGGCGGAAGGGGGTGTGGCGAAATTTGGACAGGAAACGGTCAAGGTCCGATATCACAGGAGTGTGGATACCAAATTTGGTTGCTCTGGCTTTTATAGGTTCTGAGATCCTTGAACTCATATTTTGCAATTGGCAAAACCGACCATGAAACCTGTGTGTTAGAGTGAGACAGAGCGAGAAAGAGTGAAATTGTTTTTGTGATTCTGGCTGTAATAATTATACGATCTGGTTCAGATTTGGCACTCTAGAAGATATAGTCATCTTCTACGATTCTGCGTTTTTAGTTTTCTCGTATCGTCGAAATTGTGGATGCCACAGATTTTCGCCCTTTGTGGGGGCGGAAGTGGGCGGGGCAAAGTTTTGAAATATTTTTGGAGCAGTGACATATCACAGAAGTCTGGATCCAAAACATCGTTGCTCTAGCTCTTATAGTCTTTGAGCATTAGGCGCTGAAGGGGACGGACAGACGGACAGACGGACGGACGGACAGACAGACAGGGCTCAATCGACTCGGCTATTGATGCTGATCAAGAATATTGTGGAGATAATGGTTTTTATCCCCAATCGGCCGACTAATTATTTCAATTAAATAAAACTCGGCGCAGAAATAAAATTGCGATATGCTCTTTAATGCGTGACATCCAAATTGCAAGTGTGGCTTGCCTGCTCTTTACATTGCCGCTCCGATCGCTAAGCGCAGCTTCGCTCGGCCGACGTCGGTAGGCAGACGCAAAGCGGAGATAGCGAAGAGCGAGCTGGCAGAGAGCGTTTAGCAGGGCAAGCAAGCGCAAAGCTTTAACAAACAAATGAGTGACATAGACATAAGTAACAAACAAAATAAGCGGCTGAGGGCCAAGAATTAGGTGCTATTTGGTAAGCAGCTAATCGGCTGGGTTCTGCTCCGAACATTCACCCCCCCGTTGGAAGGCAAAGGCTTTCAACAGATCCATCCTGAAGGGGCAGAACCGCTATTTTTCCAACGGCCCTCTTGAAGATGCTTGCTTGGGCGCAGCTGGCGGCTACGCTGGGATGCTCGTCGAACGCAGCAATCGGCGCTTCTTTACGAAGGCGGCTTGTCGTGATTACGTCTTGATCATCGGGAACCTCTGTAATTGCATAGAATGGCAGGAAATTTGGCAATGTAGAAATTGTTGAAAGTTGAATTTCATTTAGCGTGGATATGTAGGTTTTTAATATATTGAAAAGTTCGCGCTGCAGTTCCTGATTCTCCGATCGCAGTTTTTCCACTTGCACCTGCCACTCGAGCAGCTGCTTCCTGCATTGCTGCTCTAAGTTTTGGTACTCCAGCGTTGTGGCCCGAAAATCGTCATTAGAGATGGAGGAGGAATTTTCAAAAGCGGCTAAAACTGCACGCTTTTTCTCCGAGCTATCAATGCTTCCTGACACTATCCAACCAAGTTTTGTCTCCTGCAATGTTGGCAATTGGTCTGATAGTCGAATCTGTCCGACGCACATTAAATCGAAGAACAAACCACCACCTATCAACAGATCGATACGTTGGGGCTTGGAGAAATTAGGATCAGCTAGTTTTAGATTATTCGGCATGGGCCAATCCTTTGCGTCTAGGCCGAAGTTAGGCTGCATTTCCGTAATTGAGTTGGTGACAATTGCAGCGAAGGAAGCTCGATAGCTTGCGTCCTGGGATTGTACAACTATATGTACAGACTTGCTCGAAGGTAGAATGGAATCTCCGATTCCAGAGATGTGAACATAAGACGAGCGATGATCCAACTGCAACTGATCAGCAAGTCTAGATGTTACGAAGTTTGCCTGTGATGCAGAATCCAAAATGGCACGACATGGGATAAGTGCTCCATAACGATCTGTTACATGGACGAGGGCAGTAGGTAGCAACACTATCTGGCTAGGCTGAGATTTCTGGATCGAGGGGGGAGGGCTAGAACACCCGCTTGCTAGAAGCACAGTCGCGGCCTCTTGCTGAATCGATTCCTCGGCCGGTGAAGAGAAAGATGAAGCACCAGTTCCCGATGGAATGTGGAGTAGCGTGTGATGTTTGGCCTGGCAGTGCCTGCAAAGTCCTGACCTGCACCTCTGCAATTCATGGCCTTTGTTGAGGCAATTCAAACACAAGCGGCTCTTCTTTGCTTCTTTGTACCTTTCAAACGCAGAGAGATTCAGGAATGCCTGACATCTAGATATGTAATGCTCGGAGGAATTGCAATGGTTACATATGGGGTTAGGATGGTCGTTACTGGAGGTGATAAGGGTGACAGGTTTGTCTTCTCCCACCTGTTGACTAGGACTTGTTGCCATGGCTGATCCCAAATTCTCCAGCATCCGACATCTCGCTTCCAAAAACGAGGCCATGCTTGACCACCGAGGCAATCCTGACGTCGGCAAGTTCTCTTCCCATTTCTCCTTTGTTTTGTGGTCCAGTTTCGTGCCTATGATGAAGATCAGCAACCCATCCGAAATCTCCTGCGGGGTCGCCAAGGTCTGAAGTGCACGCAAGTGCGAATTGATTTTGTCGCTGAGCGCGCGCAAGCCGATAGCTGAGCCCTTCTCCACCCCTTGCAGCCCGAAAATAGCCTTGACGTGTGCCTGAAAATGTAGCAGTTTATTATCGAATCGCAACATTAGCAAATTCAACGCCTTGTCGTAATTCTCCTCAGAAAGTTCCAAGGAACGAATCGTATCCAGCGCAGCACCATCTAGACATCCACGAAGATATTGGAATTTTTCGATGATTGGGATACGATGGTCTTTGTGCACCATTGTCGAGAACATCGAGTGGAATTCTGGCCAATCCATGTAGTTCCCACTGAATCGCGGAAGCTGCAACTCGGGCATTCGAGAACGGCCTATACTATTATAGGCGAACAACGACGAATTTCCCTCGAGAGTATGCCGAGCTGTTGAATTGGCAACATTTACCGTGCGAGCAGCCATCAACTCCCGCGACAGCCTGGACCTAACCTTGACATAAACATTCGAAAAGTCCAGCCGGGCATCATGGGCTAACTGCAGGAAATCCAGCCTTTCAAGGCTCGTTTGAGCGGCATCGAAATCGGCATTCATTCGCTCGATTTGTTCTAAGCGAGCTTGAAGTTCTGCCTCATCTAACTCGGCGAGCTCTTCCTTGGTGAGAAAGCGATCCATGGCCTTTAGTTGGCGCGCGACGGACTCGGCCTTGTGCTTGTAGAAATCTACATCACTCGGCATTGCTGCGTTCGCGACATTGGTAGGCTCAGGTGCTGCCATGTTGAGGTTTTAAAAGAGTCACTCAGCACGACCGAAAAAGACACCCTGTATACGTATAAACGTGCGAACCGAAAGCAAAGGGATTACAGCTAATGCCTTTAGCTGTGCGGCTGTGCGAGCTGTCCGATTCCGCTTTGTACTCAGCTTGTGTGTATTAGTGAGTTCGCTGCACTGCACTGACCGAATTGTCGCGACAGAGAAATTAATAGCCAGCAATGCGTGTATGTAGGTGTATGTAAGTATGTTTTAGCACCGAATTGTGCTTAACCGCCGAAAATTTGTTAAGGCTAACGAATGTCGATCGCGAATGATAATTAATTGACACTGCAACTCAGAGATCACGTCGGGGTCACCAAATTTTATGTGGAGATAATGGTTTTTATCCCCAATCGGCCGACTAATTATTTCAATTAAATAAAACTCGGCGCAGAAATAAAATTGCGATATGCTCTTTAATGCGTGACATCCAAATTGCAAGTGTGGCTTGCCTGCTCTTTACATTGCCGCTCCGATCGCTAAGCGCAGCTTCGCTCGGCCGACGTCGGTAGGCAGACGCAAAGCGGAGATAGCGAAGAGCGAGCTGGCAGAGAGCGTTTAGCAGGGCAAGCAAGCGCAAAGCTTTAACAAACAAATGAGTGACATAGACATGAGTAACAAACAAAATAAGCGGCTGAGGGCCAAGAATTAGGTGCTATTTGGTAAGCAGCTAATCGGCTGGGTTCTGCTCCGAACAAATATATATACTTTATAGGGTCGGAAACGATTCCTTCTGGACGTTACACACATCCACTTTTACCACAAATCTAATATACCCCAATACTCATTTTGAGTATCGGGTATAAAAAACAACCCGAATAACAGTGAACTTCCGATAAGCAATGCGCTTCTAGATATAATTGAGCAAACTTCCGATATTCAGAATATTTACAATATAGAACAAATTGACATTGAGCATTACAATATTGATTACAAACTTAGTGAAAACTCGCGTAGTGAAATCCGAACATTAATTGAACTAAATTATTTAGACCTGCCTAACATACCAGCCATTGAACATAAGTATGAAATGAAGATAAAAACGAGGGGGAACGTTGTGAGTTTCTGCGGACACCGCAACTCTACAGTTATACCCGATACTAAGTCAGTATGGCTCTCCTCCGGCAGCGCCGCTAATATTAAACGACACGACAAAGAGTGCGTGCGAGAGAGACAGAAAATCAGTCTGTGCGTGACGTCGGGCGCTGCGTAGCCAATGCAAATTGATTTGTTCCTTTTGGCTACAAAAATTATCTGATCTGATCCAGATTCAGCAATCTGATAGATATGGTCATTATCTATGATTCTGCGTTTTTAGTTTTCTCAAATCTGCAATATTGTGGATGCAACAGATTTTCGTCCTTTGTGGGGGCGGATGGGGGTGGGGCGAAATTCTGAGATATACGTTTTATAGTGACATCTTAAAGGAGTGTGTGTACCAAATTTGGTTACTCTAGCCTTAATAGTCTCTGAGATTTGTGGTTGCCTCAGATTTTCGTCCTTTGCGGGGGCGGAAGGGGGTGTGGCGAAATTTGGACAGGAAACGGTCAAGGTCCGATATCACAGGAGTGTGGATACCAAATTTGGTTGCTCTGGCTTTTATAGGTTCTGAGATCCTTGAACTCATATTTTGCAAATTGCAAAACCGACCATGAAACCTGTGTGTTAGAGTGAGACAGGGCGAGAAAGAGTGAAATTGTTTTCGTGATTCTGGCTGTAATAATTATACGATCTGGTTCAGATTTTGCACTCTAGAAGATATAGTCATCTTCTACGATTCTGCGTTTTTAGTTTTCTCGTATCGTCGAAATTGTGGATGCCACAGATTTTCGCCCTTTGTGGGGGCGGAAGTGGGCGGGGCAAAGTTTTGAAATATTTTTGTAGCAGTGACATATCACAGAAGTCTGGATCCAAAACATCGTTGCTCTAGCTCTTATAGTCTTTGAGCATTAGGCGCTGAAGGGGACGGACAGACGGACAGACGGACAGACGGACGGACGGACAGACAGACAGGGCTCAATCGACTCGGCTATTGATGCTGATCAAGAATATATATACTTTATAGGGTCGGAAACGATTCCTTCTGGACGTTACACACATCCACTTTTACCACAAATCTAATATACCCCAATACTCATTTTGAGTATCGGGTATAATTATGTCCCAAGCCCCAATATATTCAACACCAAGAAAGCTTTTATGTCATGACAAAAGAGTAGTTGACGCACTTATTGAAGAATTGCTGTTTGAAGGCCATATCAGTCCAAGTGATTCCCCTTATACCTCTGCAATTGTACTTGTAAAAAAAAAAATCAGGTGAGAAAAGGCTGTGCGTTGATTATAGACAATTGAATAAGATAACAGTATGGGTTGGGTACCCATTGCCACTTATAAATGATTGCATAGAGAGAATGGAAGGTAATAAGTATTTCTCCCTTTTGGATCTGAAAAGTGGTTTCCACCAGGTGAAGGTGGCAGAGAATTTAATTCAATTTACATCTTTTGTGACACCAAACGGACAATACGAATATCATAGCATGCCATTGGTTTGCGAAACGCATCAGCTGTCTTTCAACGATTTGTAAACAATATATTCGGCCCATTAATAAAACAAGCAAATGTAGTTGTATACATGGACGACATTGCAATCGGAACCAAAACTATAGAAGAACACTTTGTTGTCTTAAGTAAAGTATTACGCCTCCTAGCAGAATATAGATTAGAAATTAAGTTAAGTAAGTGTTTGTTTTGTTACACTAGTATAGAATTTTTGGGATTCACATTAAGCAAGGATGGAATTAAGCCGAATAATGATCACATCACGACAATTAAGCACCTTCCAAAACCTACTAATTCCGCAGATATGCAAAAATGTTTAGGACTCTTTTCTTACTTCAGGAGATTCATTCCCGGTTACTCGAATGGGAGTTGAAAAATGTGTAACCGAAATTAAGAAACATTATTGGTTCCAAATATGACCGCAAAAGTTGACAGGTTTATAAAAAATTGCATTAAGTGTATTACATTTAGCTTTCCGTCCCATTCCAACAATCGCTCATTGCATAGTATACCGAAAAGACCAATTCCATTCGATACATTCCATATTGACCATTTCGGACCCCTCCCCTCAGTCATTAATAAAAAGAAACACATAGTGGTAGTCATTGATGGGTTCACAAATTGTGAACTGGGTTGAATTGGGTTGTTAAATTGTATTCTGCAAACACAACTAGTACTAAGGAAGTTTGCGCATGCTTAACGAAATATTTTGAAAATTATAGCAGACCTAGGAGAATTGTCAGTGATAGGGGCTCATGTTTGACATCGTTGGAATTCAGTGAGTTTATGCTAAGTAATAACATTGAACATGTTAGAGCAGCAACTGCCTCACCACAGGCAAATGGGCAAGTGGAGAGAGTAAATAGAACAATGAAAAGTATGTTAGCAAAGATAACAGAACCATTGCTACATTCAGATTGGTGTAAACTACTCACAAAAGCGGAATATGCAATAAAAAATTCAAAACATTCGGTTACTGGGGAAGTACCATCGGTGGTACTCTTCGGTGTTCAGCAAAGAGGCTGTGATATCGACGCTTTAACGGAATTCCTAGAAGACAAATCTAATTCAAAACTAAATAGAGACTTAATAGCAATTCGGAAAGGAGTATTAGATAAAATAACTGTAAACCAAACTAAGGTAAAACACTATTGATATGATATATAACATTATGATATGTGATAAAAACATTAAAAAACATATAGAATTTAAAGAAAGCGACTTTGTTCTCGTACGAAACGTTGACACTACGATAGGTACAAATAGGAAATTTATACCAAAATTTAAAGGACCATACTGTAACGAACCCAAAAGGGTTCGCTACAACGCCTCTCCCAACGCCCAATAAAAACCCGGCTACTAAATTGCAACACCTCGCCCAACGTACTACACGAACAGCCCCCCCCCCCCCCCCCCCCCCCCCAGATTCCAGATTCAGCAATCTGATAGATATGGTCGTTATCTATGATTCTGCGTTTTTAGTTTTCTCAAATCTGCAATATTGTGGATGCAACAGATTTTCGTCCTTTGTGTGGGCGGAAGGGGGTGGGGCGAAATTTTGAGATAAAGGTTTTATAGTGAGATCTAACAGAAGTGCGGATACTAAATTTGGTTACTCTAGCTTTAATAGTCTCTGAGATTTGTGAATATCCCCAGATTTGCATCCTTTGCGGGGGCGGAAGGGGGTGTGGCGAAATTTTGAAACAAACTCGTCTCGGTCCGATATATTAGGAGTGTGGATACCAAATTTGGTTGCACTAGCTTTTATAGTCTCTGAGATCTAGGCGCTAATGTTATACTCTAAGCAAAGCCGCATATGCTACGTGTGTGTTAGAGAGAGACAGGGCGAGAAAAAATGCAATTTTTTTCTTGATGCTGGCTATAATAATAATACGATCCAATTCAGATTCCGTAGTCTAATAGATATGGTCATTCTCTACGATTCTGCGTTTTTGGTTTTCTCGTATCTTTCAAAATGTGGATGCCACAGATTTTAGTCCTTTGTGGGGGCGGAAGTGGGCGGGGCGAAGTTTTGAAATATTTTTGTAGCAGTGACATATCACAGAAGTCTGGATCCAAAACATCGTTGCTCTAGCTCTTATAGTCTTTCAGCACTAGGCGCTGAAGGGGACGAACAGACGGACGGACGGACAGACAGACAGACAGACAGGGCTCAATCGACTCGTCTATTGAATCTGATCAAGAATATATATACATACTTTATGGTGTCGGAAACGATTCCTTCTGGACGTTACACACATCCACTTTTACCACAAATCTAATATACCCCAATACTCATTTTGAGTATCGGGTATAAAAAAACACCCGATTGAAGTTCACCCCAATCAGCCGAGGCACCGAGCAACGCCCGCCCCAGGCCCGATCCATCTACTCTACGATAGGCCGCCCCCGAAGTCCCCCTTGAAGTTCCATCCATTTCTACAAATTTCTTGTGGATTGACCCCTGGACGTGACTGAGCTTACCTCAGCCTGAAATAGGTCCATCACAATACATTTCAAAAAAAATTTACCAAATTAACGATATGTTATAACTGACATTGATAATTGTCAAGTATCTCAGGTTCCGTATGACGGTGTAATAGAAGCCTGTCGACTTCTGAAATATGTTAATTGGCGTGATCAGTGTAGAACTATCTCCTACTAATCTGTATTTTATAATTTTAGAAAAGTAAGCAAATGTAAGGATCGAGGGCGATCCATTTGTCAGGATGGCCGAGCTGTATGGCAACACATATTAACCCTAACCAACCCCATTCTAGCCCTTACCGATATTAACCCTAACCAACCCCATTCTAGCCCTTACCGATACCACTAACCATACAGTATACTGTACAGTACCATACAGTATACTGTATAGTTAGTGCCGATACTAACCCTAACCGATGCCGACATTATACTGCGATAAGTTTTATGCGATAAGTTTTATACGATATTATACTGCGATAAGTCGGGGGTATGATTTGGGACGATCGACAAGAGAAAAGAAAGACGTGAAATAAATAAGTTAATAAAAATTAAACTGCGCCACAACTCAAACGCTCAACTCAATGCTAGCTGCTCAGAGGGGCAGAAGAGAAACGAAAACAAAACAAAAACGAGGGGGAACGTTGTGAGTTGCTGCGGACACCGCAACTCTACGGTTATACCCGATACTAAGTCAGTATGGCTCTCCTCCGGCAGACGCCGCTAATATTTAACGACACGACAAAGAGTGCGTGCGAGAGAGACAGAAAATCAGTCTGAGCGTGACGTCGGGCGCTGCGTAGCCACTGCAAATTGATTTGTTCCTTTTGGCTATAAAAATGATCTGATCTGATCCAGATTCAGCAATCTAATAGATATGGTCATTATCTATGATTCTGCGTTTTTAGTTTTCTCAAATCTGCAATATTGTGGATGCAACAGATTTTCGTCCTTTGTGGGGGCGGATGGGGGTGGGGCGAAATTCTGAGATATACGTTTTATAGTGACATCTTAAAGGAGTGTGTGCACCAAATTTGGTTACTCTAGCCTTAATAGTCTCTGAGATTTGTGGTTGCCTCAGATTTTCGTCCTTTGCGGGGGCGGAAGGGGGTGTGGCGAAATTTGGACAGGAAACGGTCAAGGTCCGATATCACAGGAGTGTGGATACCAAATTTGGTTGCTCTGGCTTTTATAGGTTCTGAGATCCTTGAACTCATATTTTGCAATTGGCAAAACCGACCATGAAACCTGTGTGTTAGAGTGAGACAGAGCGAGAAAGAGTGAAATTGTTTTTGTGATTCTGGCTGTAATAATTATACGATCTGGTTCAGATTTGGCACTCTAGAAGATATAGTCATCTTCTACGATTCTGCGTTTTTAGTTTTCTCGTATCGTCGAAATTGTGGATGCCACAGATTTTCGCCCTTTGTGGGGGCGGAAGTGGGCGGGGCAAAGTTTTGAAATATTTTTGGAGCAGTGACATATCACAGAAGTCTGGATCCAAAACATCGTTGCTCTAGCTCTTATAGTCTTTGAGCATTAGGCGCTGAAGGGGACGGACAGACGGACAGACGGACGGACGGACAGACAGACAGGGCTCAATCGACTCGGCTATTGATGCTGATCAAGAATATATATACTTTATAGGGTCGGAAACGATTCCTTCTGGACGTTACACACATCCACTTTTACCACAAATCTAATATACCCCAATACTCATTTTGAGTATCGGGTATAAAAAACAACCCGAATAACAGTGAACTTCCGATAAGCAATGCGCTTCTAGATATAATTGAGCAAACTTCCGATATTCAGAATATTTACAATATAGAACAAATTGACATTGAGCATTACAATATTGATTACAAACTTAGTGAAAACTCGCGTAGTGAAATCCGAACATTAATTGAACTAAATTATTTAGACCTGCCCAACATACCAGCCATTGAACATAAGTATGAAATGAAGATAAAAATTATGTCCCAAGCCCCAATATATTCAACACCAAGAAAGCTTTTATGTCATGACAAAAGAGTAGTTGACGCACTTATTGAAGAATTGCTGTTTGAAGGCCATATCAGTCCAAGTGATTCCCCTTATACCTCTGCAATTGTACTTGTAAAAAAAAAAATCAGGTGAGAAAAGGCTGTGCGTTGATTATAGACAATTGAATAAGATAACAGTATGGGTTGGGTACCCATTGCCACTTATAAATGATTGCATAGAGAGAATGGAAGGTAATAAGTATTTCTCCCTTTTGGATCTGAAAAGTGGTTTCCACCAGGTGAAGGTGGCAGAGAATTTAATTCAATTTACATCTTTTGTGACACCAAACGGACAATACGAATATCATAGCATGCCATTGGTTTGCGAAACGCATCAGCTGTCTTTCAACGATTTGTAAACAATATATTCGGCCCATTAATAAAACAAGCAAATGTAGTTGTATACATGGACGACATTGCAATCGGAACCAAAACTATAGAAGAACACTTTGTTGTCTTAAGTAAAGTATTACGCCTCCTAGCAGAATATAGATTATAAATTAAGTTAAGTAAGTGTTTGTTTTGTTACACTAGTATAGAATTTTTGGGATTCACATTAAGCAAGGATGGAATTAAGCCGAATAATGATCACATCACGACAATTAAGCACCTTCCAAAACCTACTAATTCCGCAGATATGCAAAAATGTTTAGGACTCTTTTCTTACTTCAGGAGATTCATTCCCGGTTACTCGAATGGGAGTTGAAAAATGTGTAACCGAAATTAAGAAACATTATTGGTTTCCAAATATGACCGCAAAAGTTGACAGGTTTATAAAAAATTGCATTAAGTGTATTACATTTAGCTTTCCGTCCCATTCCAACAATCGCTCATTGCATAGTATACCGAAAAGACCAATTCCATTCGATACATTCCATATTGACCATTTCGGACCCCTCCCCTCAGTCATTAATAAAAAGAAACACATAGTGGTAGTCATTGATGGGTTCACAAATTGTGAACTGGGTTGAATTGGGTTGTTAAATTGTATTCTGCAAACACAACTAGTACTAAGGAAGTTTGTGCATGCTTAACGAAATATTTTGAAAATTATAGCAGACCTAGGAGAATTGTCAGTGATAGGGGCTCATGTTTGACATCGTTGGAATTCAGTGAGTTTATGCTAAGTAATAACATTGAACATGTTAGAGCAGCAACTGCCTCACCACAGGCAAATGGGCAAGTGGAGAGAGTAAATAGAACAATGAAAAGTATGTTAGCAAAGATAACAGAACCATTGCTACATTCAGATTGGTGTAAACTACTCACAAAAGCGGAATATGCAATAAAAAATTCAAAACATTCGGTTACTGGGGAAGTACCATCGGTGGTACTCTTCGGTGTTCAGCAAAGAGGCTGTGATATCGACGCTTTAACGGAATTCCTAGAAGACAAATCTAATTCAAAACTAAATAGAGACTTAATAGCAATTCGGAAAGGAGTATTAGATAAAATAACTGTAAACCAAACTAAGGTAAAACACTATTGATATGATATATAACATTATGATATGTGATAAAAACATTAAAAAACATATAGAATTTAAAGAAAGCGACTTTGTTCTCGTACGAAACGTTGACACTACGATAGGTACAAATAGGAAATTTATACCAAAATTTAAAGGACCATACTGTAACGAACCCAAAAGGGTTCGCTACAACGCCTCTCCCAACGCCCAATAAAAACCCGGCTACTAAATTGCAACACCTCGCCCAACGTACTACACGAACAGCCCCCCCCCCCCAGATTCCAGATTCAGCAATCTGATAGATATGGTCGTTATCTATGATTCTGCGTTTTTAGTTTTCTCAAATCTGCAATATTGTGGATGCAACAGATTTTCGTCCTTTGTGTGGGCGGAAGGGGGTGGGGCGAAATTTTGAGATAAAGGTTTTATAGTGAGATCTAACAGAAGTGCGGATACTAAATTTGGTTACTCTAGCTTTAATAGTCTCTGAGATTTGTGAATATCCCCAGATTTGCATCCTTTGCGGGGGCGGAAGGGGGTGTGGCGAAATTTTGAAACAAACTCGTCTCGGTCCGATATATTAGGAGTGTGGATACCAAATTTGGTTGCACTAGCTTTTATAGTCTCTGAGATCTAGGCGCTAATGTTATACTCTAAGCAAAGCCGCATATGCTACGTGTGTGTTAGAGAGAGACAGGGCGAGGAAAAATGCAATTTTTTTCTTGATGCTGGCTATAATAATAATACGATCCAATTCAGATTCCGTAGTCTAATAGATATGGTCATTCTCTACGATTCTGCGTTTTTGGTTTTCTCGTATCTTTCAAAATGTGGATGCCACAGATTTTAGTCCTTTGTGGGGGCGGAAGTGGGCGGGGCGAAGTTTTGAAATATTTTTGTAGCAGTGACATATCACAGAAGTCTGGATCCAAAACATCGTTGCTCTAGCTCTTATAGTCTTTCAGCACTAGGCGCTGAAGGGGACGAACAGACGGACGGACGGACAGACAGACAGACAGACAGGGCTCAATCGACTCGGCTATTGATGCTGATCAAGAATATATATACTTTATAGGGTCGGAAACGATTCCTTCTGGACGTTACACACATCCACTTTTACCACAAATCTAATATACCCCAATACTCATTTTGAGTATCGGGTATAAAAAAACACCCGATTGAAGTTCACCCCAATCAGCCGAGGCACCGAGCAACGCCCGCCCCAGGCCCGATCCATCTACTCTACGATAGGCCGCCCCCGAAGTCCCCCTTGAAGTTCCATCCATTTCTACAAATTTCTTGTGGATTGACCCCTGGACGTGACTGAGCTTACCTCAGCCTGAAATAGGTCCATCACAATACATTTCAAAAAAAAATTTACCAAATTAACGATATGTTATAACTGACATTGATAATTGTCAAGTATCTCAGGTTCCGTATGACGGTGTAATAGAAGCCTGTCGACTTCTGAAATATGTTAATTGGCGTGATCAGTGTAGAACTATCTCCTACTAATCTGTATTTTATAATTTTAGAAAAGTAAGCAAATGTAAGGATCGAGGGCGATCCATTTGTCAGGATGGCCGAGCTGTATGGCAACACATATTAACCCTAACCAACCCCATTCTAGCCCTTACCGATATTAACCCTAACCAACCCCATTCTAGCCCTTACCGATACCACTAACCATACAGTATACTGTACAGTACCATACAGTATACTGTATAGTTAGTGCCGATACTAACCCTAACCGATGCCGACATTATACTGCGATAAGTTTTATGCGATAAGTTTTATACGATATTATACTGCGATAAGTCGGGGGTATGATTTGGGACGATCGACAAGAGAAAAGAAAGACGTGAAATAAATAAGTTAATAAAAATTAAACTGCGCCACAACTCAAACGCTCAACTCAATGCTAGCTGCTCAGAGGGGCAGAAGAGAAACGAAAACAAAACAAAAACGAGGGGGAACGTTGTGAGTTGCTGCGGACACCGCAACTCTACGGTTATACCCGATACTAAGTCAGTATGGCTCTCCTCCGGCAGACGCCGCTAATATTTAACGACACGACAAAGAGTGCGTGCGAGAGAGACAGAAAATCAGTCTGAGCGTGACGTCGGGCGCTGCGTAGCCACTGCAAATTGATTTGTTCCTTTTGGCTATAAAAAAGATCTGATCTGATCCAGATTCAGCAATCTAATAGATATGGTCATTATCTATGATTCTGCGTTTTTAGTTTTCTCAAATCTGCAATATTGTGGATGCAACAGATTTTCGTCCTTTGTGGGGGCGGATGGGGGTGGGGCGAAATTCTGAGATATACGTTTTATAGTGACATCTTAAAGGAGTGTGTGCACCAAATTTGGTTACTCTAGCCTTAATAGTCTCTGAGATTTGTGGTTGCCTCAGATTTTCGTCCTTTGCGGGGGCGGAAGGGGGTGTGGCGAAATTTGGACAGGAAACGGTCAAGGTCCGATATCACAGGAGTGTGGATACCAAATTTGGTTGCTCTGGCTTTTATAGGTTCTGAGATCCTTGAACTCATATTTTGCAATTGGCAAAACCGACCATGAAACCTGTGTGTTAGAGTGAGACAGAGCGAGAAAGAGTGAAATTGTTTTCGTGATTCTGGCTGTAATAATTATACGATCTGGTTCAGATTTGGCACTCTAGAAGATATAGTCATCTTCTACGATTCTGCGTTTTTAGTTTTCTCGTATCGTCGAAATTGTGGATGCCACAGATTTTCGCCCTTTGTGGGGGCGGAAGTGGGCGGGGCAAAGTTTTGAAATATTTTTGTAGCAGTGACATATCACAGAAGTCTGGATCCAAAACATCGTTGCTCTAGCTCTTATAGTCTTTGAGCATTAGGCGCTGAAGGGGACGGACAGACGGACAGACGGACGGACGGACAGACAGACAGGGCTCAATCGACTCGGCTATTGATGCTGATCAAGAATATATATACTTTATAGGGTCGGAAACGATTCCTTCTGGACGTTACACACATCCACTTTTACCACAAATCTAATATACCCCAATACTCATTTTGAGTATCGGGTATAACGAGGAGGAACGTTGTGAGTTGCTGCGGACACCGCAACTCTACAGTTATACCCGATACTAAATCAGTATGGCTCTCCTCCGGCAGACGCCGCTAATATTAAACGACACGACAAAGAGTGCGTGCGAGAGAGACAGAAAATCAGTCTGAGCGTGACGTCACGCGCTGCGTAGCCACTGCAATTTTATTTGTTTCCTTTGGCTATAAAAATGATCTGATCTGATCCAGATCTGATTCAGCAATCTGATAGATATGGTCGTTATCTATGATTCTGCGTTTTTAGTTTTCTCAAATCTGCAATATTGTGGATGCAACAGATTTTCGTCCTTTGTGTGGGCGGAAGGGGGTGGTGCGAAATTTTGAGATAAAGGTTTTATAGTGAGATCTAACAGAAGTGCGGATACCAAATTTGGTTACTCTAGCTTCAATAGTCTCTGAGATTTGTGAATATCCCCAGATTTGCATCCTTTGCGGGGGCGGAAGGGGGTGTGGCGAAATTTTGAAACAAACTCGTCTCGGTCCGATATATTAGGAGTGTGGATACCAAATTTGGTTGCTCTAGCTTTTATAGTCTCTGAGATCTAGGCGCTAATGTTTTACTCTAAGCAAAGCCGCCAATGCTACGTGTGTGTTAGAGAGAGACAGGGCGAGAAAAAATGAAATTGTTTTCTTGATGCTGGCTATAATAATAATACGATCCAGTTCAGATTCTGCAGTCTAAAAGATATGGTCATTCTCTACGATTCTGCGTTTTTGGTTTTCTCGTATCGTCGAAATTGTGGATGCCACAGATTTTCGCCCTTTGTGGGGGCGGAAGTGGGCGGGGCAAAGTTTTGAAATATTTTTGGAGCAGTGACATATCACAGAAGTCTGGATCCAAAACATCGTTGCTCTAGCTCTTATAGTCTTTGAGCATTAGGCGCTGAAGGGGACGGACAGACGGACAGACGGACGGACGGACAGACAGACAGGGCTCAATCGACTCGGCTATTGATGCTGATCAAGAATATATATACTTTATAGGGTCGGAAACGATTCCTTCTGGACGTTACACACATCCACTTTTACCACAAATCTAATATACCCCAATACTCATTTTGAGTATCGGGTATAAAAAACAACCCGAATAACAGTGAACTTCCGATAAGCAATGCGCTTCTAGATATAATTGAGCAAACTTCCGATATTCAGAATATTTACAATATAGAACAAATTGACATTGAGCATTACAATATTGATTACAAACTTAGTGAAAACTCGCGTAGTGAAATCCGAACATTAATTGAACTAAATTATTTAGACCTGCCCAACATACCAGCCATTGAACATAAGTATGAAATGAAGATAAAAATTATGTCCCAAGCCCCAATATATTCAACACCAAGAAAGCTTTTATGTCATGACAAAAGAGTAGTTGACGCACTTATTGAAGAATTGCTGTTTGAAGGCCATATCAGTCCAAGTGATTCCCCTTATACCTCTGCAATTGTACTTGTAAAAAAAAAATCAGGTGAGAAAAGGCTGTGCGTTGATTATAGACAATTGAATAAGATAACAGTATGGGTTGGGTACCCATTGCCACTTATAAATGATTGCATAGAGAGAATGGAAGGTAATAAGTATTTCTCCCTTTTGGATCTGAAAAGTGGTTTCCACCAGGTGAAGGTGGCAGAGAATTTAATTCAATTTACATCTTTTGTGACACCAAACGGACAATACGAATATCATAGCATGCCATTGGTTTGCGAAACGCATCAGCTGTCTTTCAACGATTTGAAAACAATATATTCGGCCCATTAATAAAACAAGCAAATGTAGTTGTATACATGGACGACATTGCAATCGGAACCAAAACTATAGAAGAACACTTTGTTGTCTTAAGTAAAGTATTACGCCTCCTAGCAGAATATAGATTAGAAATTAAGTTAAGTAAGTGTTTGTTTTGTTACACTAGTATAGAATTTTTGGGATTCACATTAAGCAAGGATGGAATTAAGCCGAATAATGATCACATCACGACAATTAAGCACCTTCCAAAACCTACTAATTCCGCAGATATGCAAAAATGTTTAGGACTCTTTTCTTACTTCAGGAGATTCATTCCCGGTTACTCGAATGGGAGTTGAAAAATGTGTAACCGAAATTAAGAAACATTATTGGTTTCCAAATATGACCGCAAAAGTTGACAGGTTTATAAAAAATTGCATTAAGTGTATTACATTTAGCTTTCCGTCCCATTCCAACAATCGCTCATTGCATAGTATACCGAAAAGACCAATTCCATTCGATACATTCCATATTGACCATTTCGGACCCCTCCCCTCAGTCATTAATAAAAAGAAACACATAGTGGTAGTCATTGATGGGTTCACAAATTGTGAACTGGGTTGAATTGGGTTGTTAAATTGTATTCTGCAAACACAACTAGTACTAAGGAAGTTTGCGCATGCTTAACGAAATATTTTGAAAATTATAGCAGACCTAGGAGAATTGTCAGTGATAGGGGCTCATGTTTGACATCGTTGGAATTCAGTGAGTTTATGCTAAGTAATAACCTTGAACATGTTAGAGCAGCAACTGCCTCACCACAGGCAAATGGGCAAGTGGAGAGAGTAAATAGAACAATGAAAAGTATGTTAGCAAAGATAACAGAACCATTGCTACATTCAGATTGGTGTAAACTACTCACAAAAGCGGAATATGCAATAAAAAATTCAAAACATTCGGTTACTGGGGAAGTACCATCGGTGGTACTCTTCGGTGTTCAGCAAAGAGGCTGTGATATCGACGCTTTAACGGAATTCCTAGAAGACAAATCTAATTCAAAACTAAATAGAGACTTAATAGCAATTCGGAAAGGAGTATTAGATAAAATAACTGTAAACCAAACTAAGGTAAAACACTATTGATATGATATATAACATTATGATATGTGATAAAAACATTAAAAAACATATAGAATTTAAAGAAAGCGACTTTGTTCTCGTACGAAACGTTGACACTACGATAGGTACAAATAGGAAATTTATACCAAAATTTAAAGGACCATACTGTAACGAACCCAAAAGGGTTCGCTACAACGCCTCTCCCAACGCCCAATAAAAACCCGGCTACTAAATTGCAACACCTCGCCCAACGTACTACACGAACAGCCCCCCCCCCCAGATTCCAGATTCAGCAATCTGATAGATATGGTCGTTATCTATGATTCTGCGTTTTTAGTTTTCTCAAATCTGCAATATTGTGGATGCAACAGATTTTCGTCCTTTGTGTGGGCGGAAGGGGGTGGGGCGAAATTTTGAGATAAAGGTTTTATAGTGAGATCTAACAGAAGTGCGGATACTAAATTTGGTTACTCTAGCTTTAATAGTCTCTGAGATTTGTGAATATCCCCAGATTTGCATCCTTTGCGGGGGCGGAAGGGGGTGTGGCGAAATTTTGAAACAAACTCGTCTCGGTCCGATATATTAGGAGTGTGGATACCAAATTTGGTTGCACTAGCTTTTATAGTCTCTGAGATCTAGGCGCTAATGTTATACTCTAAGCAAAGCCGCATATGCTACGTGTGTGTTAGAGAGAGACAGGGCGAGGAAAAATGCAATTTTTTTCTTGATGCTGGCTATAATAATAATACGATCCAATTCAGATTCCGTAGTCTAATAGATATGGTCATTCTCTACGATTCTGCGTTTTTGGTTTTCTCGTATCTTTCAAAATGTGGATGCCACAGATTTTAGTCCTTTGTGGGGGCGGAAGTGGGCGGGGCGAAGTTTTGAAATATTTTTGTAGCAGTGACATATCACAGAAGTCTGGATCCAAAACATCGTTGCTCTAGCTCTTATAGTCTTTCAGCACTAGGCGCTGAAGGGGACGAACAGACGGACGGACGGACAGACAGACAGACAGACAGGGCTCAATCGACTCGTCTATTGAATCTGATCAAGAATATATATACATACTTTATGGTGTCGGAAACGATTCCTTCTGGACGTTACACACATCCACTTTTACCACAAATCTAATATACCCCAATACTCATTTTGAGTATCGGGTATAAAAAAACACCCGATTGAAGTTCACCCCAATCAGCCGAGGCACCGAGCAACGCCCGCCCCAGGCCCGATCCATCTACTCTACGATAGGCCGCCCCCGAAGTCCCCCTTGAAGTTCCATCCATTTCTACAAATTTCTTGTGGATTGACCCCTGGACGTGACTGAGCTTACCTCAGCCTGAAATAGGTCCATCACAATACATTTCAAAAAAAAATTTACCAAATTAACGATATGTTATAACTGACATTGATAATTGTCAAGTATCTCAGGTTCCGTATGACGGTGTAATATAAGCCTGTCGACTTCTGAAATATGTTAATTGGCGTGATCAGTGTAGAACTATCTCCTACTAATCTGTATTTTATAATTTTAGAAAAGTAAGCAAATGTAAGGATCGAGGGCGATCCATTTGTCAGGATGGCCGAGCTGTATGGCAACACATATTAACCCTAACCAACCCCATTCTAGCCCTTACCGATATTAACCCTAACCAACCCCATTCTAGCCCTTACCGATACCACTAACCATACAGTATACTGTACAGTACCATACAGTATACTGTATAGTTAGTGCCGATACTAACCCTAACCGATGCCGACATTATACTGCGATAAGTTTTATGCGATAAGTTTTATACGATATTATACTGCGATAAGTCGGGGGTATGATTTGGGACGATCGACAAGAGAAAAGAAAGACGTGAAATAAATAAGTTAATAAAAATTAAACTGCGCCACAACTCAAACGCTCAACTCAATGCTAGCTGCTCAGAGGGGCAGAAGAGAAACGAAAACAAAACAAAAACGAGGGGGAACGTTGTGAGTTGCTGCGGACACCGCAACTCTACGGTTATACCCGATACTAAGTCAGTATGGCTCTCCTCCGGCAGACGCCGCTAATATTTAACGACACGACAAAGAGTGCGTGCGAGAGAGACAGAAAATCAGTCTGAGCGTGACGTCGGGCGCTGCGTAGCCACTGCAAATTGATTTGTTCCTTTTGGCTATAAAAAAGATCTGATCTGATCCAGATCTGATTCAGCAATCTGATAGATATGGTCGTTATCTATGATTCTGCGTTTTTAGTTTTCTCAAATCTGCAATATTGTGGATGCAACAGATTTTCGTCCTTTGTGGGGGCGGATGGGGGTGGGGCGAAATTCTGAGATATACGTTTTATAGTGACATCTTAAAGGAGTGTGTGCACCAAATTTGGTTACTCTAGCTTCAATAGTCTCTGAGATTTGTGAATATCCCCAGATTTGCATCCTTTGCGGGGGCGGAAGGGGGTGTGGCGAAATTTTGAAACAAACTCGTCTCGGTCCGATATATTAGGAGTGTGGATACCAAATTTGGTTGCTCTAGCTTTTATAGTCTCTGAGATCTAGGCGCTAATGTTTTACTCTAAGCAAAGCCGCCAATGCTACGTGTGTGTTAGAGAGAGACAGGGCGAGAAAAAATGAAATTGTTTTCTTGATGCTGGCTATAATAATAATACGATCCAATTCAGATTCTGCAGTCTAAAAGATATGGTCATTCTCTACGATTCTGCGTTTTTGGTTTTCTCGTATCGTCGAAATTGTGGATGCCACAGATTTTCGCCCTTTGTGGGGGCGGAAGTGGGCGGGGAAAAGTTTTGAAATATTTTTGTAGCAGTGACATATCACAGAAGTCTGGATCCAAAACATCGTTGCTCTAGCTCTTATAGTCTTTGAGCATTACGGACAGACGGACGGACGGACAGACGGACAGACAGACATGGCTCAATAAACTCGGCTATTGATGCTGATCAAGAATATATATACTTTAAGGGGTCGGAAACGATTCCTTCTGGACGTTACACACATCCACTTTTACCACAAATCTAATATACCCTGTTGAGACAACGAGCTTTTTCGCTGACTATGATTGTTCAATAATTTCACAAATTATTAATTTCCGAAAACGTTATAAATTTTATTATAGGTATTTTGTGTGTTGAGGGTGGCCGAAGAAGCCAGAGCCTTTTACAATAGTATTAGAGTGACACACTTGGATGAGGCAAGCGAGCCGATCTCGAGCCAAAGTAATAGATTGGGGACAAAAGGGTCTGTTCTCCAACTATATCAAGCGGTAACTGCTAGAGCAGGCGCAGCTGCTGACGGCTTAGCGACGGCATAGGAAAGAAAAGATAACAAGAGCGAGCATAGATAAGAATAGATGATTAAATGAGAGCATGTTGCTGAGCGAGCATAGATAAAGCTACGCTTACGTTACGTTAGTTTAGTATAATGACCAAAATAAAAAAAGAAAGTGAATTGATAGGCAATAAAACAATGGTATAAAATTTACACTCGGGCTTCGCCCGAACATACTCCCCCCGTGGAAGGATCCATGCCTTTCACCTCATCTCGTAGAGGCAATAGACATAGTTTTGCAAGTGCTCTTCGGCTAACACCTGTAGCCATCCTGATCAAGGCGACTCGAGATACGCCATCAGCTCCTGGGATGAGCTCGAGGATTCTCGCTAGAGGCCACTTCAGAGGAGGGAAGTTCTCGTCCTTAACAAGAACGACATCATTGACGTGAAGCTCAGGGTTCCGGGTGCGCCACTTCGTTCTTTCTTGAAGACTGGTTAAATACGATTGGCGCCAGCGAGACCAAAAGATTTGCTGAAGCTGTGTGACCTTCTGCCAACGGTCCAAGCGATCGACGTTTAAATGAACCAAGTCAGGCTCCAAGAAGGTTGTGATAGGGGCGCCAACTAGAAAATGGCTGGGCGTGAGTACATCGAGATCTGCAGGGTTCTCTGAAAGAGGAAACAATGGCCTTGAATTAATGATTGCACAGATATTGCACGCGAGAGTGCGCAGCTCATCAAATCCAAGAAGCGAGGATCCGAGGGCACGTCGAAGATGATGCTTAGCAAGCTTGACTGACGCCTCCCACAATCCTCCAAAATGTGGCGATCTAGGAGGAATGAAACGCCAATCGATGCAATCGTTGAGAAAAGCTTGATGCACGGCTTCTTGATGACTGTCGCTTAGGAATAGCGACTTAAGTTCCGCCAGTTCGTTCCGCGCTCCAACAAAATTTGTGGCATTATCTGACCAAATACGAATCGGTCTTCCACGGGTGCAAATGAAACGGCGAAGAGCAGAGAGGAACGCAGATGTTGTAAGATCCTTCACAAGCTCGATGTGAACCGCCTTGGTGGAGAAGCATATAAAAATGCTCATGTAGCACTTTAGTGGGGGCCGGTTTCGAACTTCTGATTTATACAGGAACGGACCGCAATAGTCCACGCCGGTAACTAAAAATGCACGAGATTCGCTGACTCTGTCCACCGGAAGATCTGCCATTATTTGCTCGAGAGTTCGAGGCTTCACTCTAAAGCATCTGACACACTTTTGGATTACGTGTGCTACGGTCTTTCGGCCACCGATTGGCCAGTACGTTTGACGAATGATGGCTAATAGCGACTGGGGTCCAGCGTGAAGGTGCTTTTCGTGTAAGTGCCGTATCAGAGCAGAAGTGATGGAATGATTCTTGGGCAATATTATGGGATGCCGTGCTTCAAAGTCCAAGGTAGAGTTTTTAAGACGCCCTCCAACTCGAAGCAAACCGCAATCATCTAAAAATGGCGAAAGAGAGGCGATCGAGCTTGAAGCCTTGATGTCCTTTCGCGTTTCCAGGGCTCTTATTTCAGTGGATAGACGAGATTGTTGAGTAAGACGAATAAGCAGTTCGGTTCCCAAACGCAAGTCCTCCACAGTTATTCCAGACTTTCGTCGATGAATGAATTTGCATACATACGCAAAAATTCGTTGCATTTTGGGGAAGGAATTTACAAACTTTGATTCTTCCACCAAATATCTTGACGCGCAGTTTGTAATTAGTATGGTTTTTCGTGCCTCCAAAACCGGCTCTGGAAGAGCAGGTGTACTTGGCCATTGATCCTTACTGGCTGTCAAGTATGTAGGTCCATACTTCCAAAGATGAGAATTGATGAGCTCAGCTGGTAATGATCCTCGAGAAAGCATATCGGCAGGGTTTAGATCAGTTGGCACGTGCAGCCAAGACATTCCAGATGTGAGTTCCTGAATAACAGAAAGTCTATTAGCGACAAATACATTGAAGTTGGATGGTTGATTCTTGATCCAAGCCAAAACGACTGTGGAGTCACACCAGCAATAATAAGAGCACTTGAAGTTCATCAAAGACACTTCATGCATAAGCTGAGCGAGTAGCGCTGCACCACATAATTCCAACTTGGGTATTGTGATAGTCTTCAGTGGCGCTACACGAGATCTGGAAGATAGAAAATTTGCCTTGACTCCATTGTCGCCTTGCGAAACAGCGTAGATGCAAGCTCCATAAGCACTCATGCTGGCATCACAAAATCCATGCATTTCAAGGTTGCTGCTTCGAAGGAAAGATAGGCGCGGGAAAGAAATTTGTTGCATAGAGTCAAACTGCTGAATAAAGTTGATCCAAGTTGTGCGTAAGGAGACTGGCAGACTTTCATCCCAATGAAGCTTTTCTTTCCACAGCTGCTGTAGAAATATTTTTGCTTTAGTAATAACTGGCCCTATAAGTCCGAGTGGATCATAAAATCGTGCAATAGTTGACAATACAACTCGCTTAGTTGGTTTCGAAGGGACTTGATTGGGACAGAATGAAAATAATAGCTCATCCGAAGTGGGATTCCATGCTAAACCTAGCGTCTTGGTTACATCGCTGCCATCAGTAAATTTAACAAATGTTTCCCTATCTTCATGGGGTGTTTGATCGAGTACATATGTATCGTTGGAACACCATTTTCTGATCTTGAAATTTCCTTTGGCTAATAGTCCTGACACCTGGCGAATTATTTCCAGCACCTCATTTGTAGTATCTCCCCCCGTTAGCAAATCATCCACGTAAAAGTCCCGCAGCACAACTTCAGAGCCAATTGGATATGACGAACTCTCGTCTGCCGCTAGTTGGTGCATAGAACGGACGGCAAGAAATGCTGCTGGTTTCGTTCCATAGGTCACGGTATCCAGCTTGAATGTCCTTAGCTCCTCGAGGGGTGAGTCACGCCACAGTATGCACTGCAGAAAACTATCTTGGGGCGAGACACGGACGCATCTATACATTTTACAAATGTCACCAGTCAATGCTATACGAAAGGTACGAAATCGAAGAAGAGTCGTAACTAACTTTGGCTGAATTGTTGGGCCTGACATCAATATATCGTTGAGGGAATATCCTGTAGATGTACAAGCGGATCCGTCGAAAACTACTCGGAGTTTTGTGGTGGTTTTGTCTTCTCTTAAGACGCAGTGATGAGGAAGAAAAAATTTGCATTGTTTAAGTGCGTCACTTTTGACAGGGGACATGTGATTCAAATCGACGTATTCCTTTATAAATGCGGCGTATTGGGCCTTGAGAAGCGGTTTGCGAACCAACTTGCGCTCTAGATTGAGAAATCTGCGATAGGCTTGTTGATAAGAATCTCCAAGAAGACTGTCACTCAGCTTTAAAGGCAATTGAACGCAATATTCGCCACTTGGAAGCCGACCGCAATGTTTTTTGAAATGTTCCTCGCAAGCAATTTCCTCCTTTGTTGCTTCTGTAGCGGGACCGTGGCAGTTTTCCACTTCCCAGAACCTTCGCACTAGCTCATCCAAACCAACGGTAGGCGTTTGACTCAATTCCGTCGAACTAGAGGCAGCTAGGAGCACTGAGCTGCGGGAGTACTGACCTCCACCTGTGACAACCCAGCCGAGACGGGTTTTTTGTATTATAGGAAGTCCCCTCTCCAATTTGATCTGTCCAACGCATAAAATGTCGTAAAATAAGCTGGCTCCAATAAGTACATCGATGCGCTGAGATTTGTTAAAGTGTGGGTCAGCAAGGCTGATATTGGATGGCATTTCCCATTTGGATACATCAAATGAAGAAGCAGGCTGGTTTCCTGTAATACGTGGAGCAACGAGAGCTGTGAGACTCGTGAAGTAATCGGAAGTCCTGGATTGAATGACCAAATTAACTGAACCTTCCGTGTGAAATGCAGAATCAGCGCCGATACCCGATACTGATACCGACCCTTTGGCTCGTTTCAGCTGAAGCCTCTGAGCAAAGCGAGAGGTTATTAAATTAATCTGAGAGCCTGAATCCAGAAGAGCCCGACAAGGAAGAAGATCACCAACTCGACTCTTTATCATAATGACTGTCGTGGCTAGAAGCACTACGTCTGAGCTAAGATTCTGAGCAGGAGGCGAGCATGGTGATGAAGCGGCAACAAGAGAACTTGAAAGATTGGGGCCTGGGCATAAGTCTGTCTGAATAGGAGACGTAGTAGCGTTTGCAGGTTCCGTGTTAACTGACGTAGGCAGCGGATTGTTGATATGTAAAAGGGTATGATGCTTTTCACCGCATCTGCGACAAGAGCCTGAACTGCAGGAGGTATTCCGATGTCCCTTCTTCAAACAGTTGAAGCAAACTCTAAGCTTCCTTGCCTCTCTAAGACGCAAAGATGGCGAAAGGTTTCCAAAGCGAGTGCAGCTGTAAATGTTATGCCCTTTATTATCACAGAACACGCATTCCAATACGATTGTATTTGTAGCAACAAGACTGTGTTTTGAATGAGTGATTCGTTTATGTTTTCCAACCTGACTGCTATGGATTTGAATCAACATAGCTTGATCCATGGTCTCCATGGCTTGACATCTCCTCTCCAAAAAAGCCGAAAAATGGTCCCATGTTGGTATGACGTTAGGGGGCGACAGCTCCTCCCATTTGGTCCTGGTATCAGAGTCGAGATACTTGTATGTGGAGTGAACGATGATGCATCCAGCTATTTCCTCCATGGTACCCATCGATCTAAGCGCTCTCATGTGAGAATGAAGCTTGTCCGATAAAGTACGTAGCTTTGTAGTTGACCCATCTTCAACCTTCTCATGCCTCAGAATCTCAGCGACGTGTGCCTGAAAGATTAAACGTTTATTATTGAAACGATTGTTTAAAATGTCCAATGCAATATCATAATTGCTCTCCGATACTTCCAAAGAGCGAACAGCCTCCAGGGCAGGTCCATCCAAACATGAGCGCAGGTGCTGGAACTTCTCAATCTTTGATAGAAAGGGCTCCTGATCTATTACTGTGCTAAACATCGAGTAAAAGTCTGCCCACTCAGTATAACCTCCACGGAAAGTGGGAAGTTTAATGTCAGGAATATGATATCGTGACCGTACATTTCCGGAGGCAGTAACGTTGAGCTCGGGTCGTATCGTTGAGTGATGCGGCATGTTCTGGGTAGTCCTGCGGAGTGCTGAGCGAATACGAACTTCGATTTCCATCGCCAAATCCTCAAAATTGTTGCTTAAGTCGCTGCCAATTTCGCTTACATCAAGCTCTTCTAAATTAGAATGAGTAACATTAAATGAGTCGGATATTTTTTCCAAGAATTTTAAATGAACACTTAGCGCATCTTCACTGATTGGGTTGTTTTCATCATTCAATATCGTCTCTCGAAGTGAAACGGCTTTGTTGTATATTGAGAGTGCCTTTAGTTTGTAAAAAGACACCCTGTTTTCCGGCACGTCATTAGACTCATCCATTTTCGACAGGCAGCAGCGAGCAAAGCACAAAGAAGAATCGAAGAACCAACCGTTTGATTTTTTTGGTATGCAAGCGCAAGTGCAGCGAACCCGAAGCCGCTAATGCACGTAGCTGTATTAGTGCTTGTAAGCAAGCGCGCGACGAAATGGGAACTAACCGCTTCGCGTTCGAACAGTTATGTTTAGCGGATAATTTTCACTGTTTATAATTGTTTATTTCCAAATTGTTACTGACGATCACGTCGGGGTCACCAAATGTTGAGACAACGAGCTTTTTCGCTGACTATGATTGTTCAATAATTTCACAAATTATTAATTTCCGAAAACGTTATAAATTTTATTATAGGTATTTTGTGTGTTGAGGGTGGCCGAAGATGCCAGAGCCTTTTACAATAGTATTAGAGTGACACACTTGGATGAGGCAAGCGAGCCGATCTCGAGCCAAAGTAATAGATTGGGGACAAAAGGGTCTGTTCTCCAACTATATCAAGCGGTAACTGCTAGAGCAGGCGCAGCTGCTGACGGCTTAGCGACGGCATAGGAAAGAAAAGATAACAAGAGCGAGCATAGATAAGAATAGATGATTAAATGAGAGCATGTTGCTGAGCGAGCATAGATAAAGCTACGCTTACGTTACGTTAGTTTAGTATAATGACCAAAATAAAAAAAGAAAGTCAATTGATAGGCAATAAAACAATGGTATAAAATTTACACTCGGGCTTCGCCCGAACATACCCCAATACTCATTTTGAGTATCGGGTATAACGAGGGGGAACGTTGTGAGTCGCTTCGGAGACCGCAACTCTACGGTTATACCCGATACTAAGTCAGTATGGCTCTCCTCCAGCAGGCGGCGTCTAATATTAAACGACACGACAAAGAGTGCGTGCGAGAGAGACAGAAAATCAGTCTGAGCGTGACGTCGGGCGCTGCGTAGCCACTGCAAATTGATTTGTTCCTTTTGGCTATAAAAATGATCTGATCTGATCCATTCAGTAATCTGATAGATATGGTCATTATCTATGATTCTGCGTTTTTAGTTTTCTCAAATCTGCAATATTGTGGATGCAACAGATTTTCGTCCTTTGTGTGGGCGGAAGGGGGTGGGGCGAAATTTTGAGATATACGTTTTATAGTGAGATCTAACAGGAGTGCGGATACTAAATTTGGTTACTCTAGCTTTAATAGTCTCTGAAATTTGTGAATATCCCCAGATTTGCATCCTTTGCGGGGGCGGAAGGGGGTGTGGCGAAATTTTGAAACAAACTCGTCTCGGTCCGATATATTAGGAGTGTGGCTACCAAATTTGGTTGCACTAGCTTTTATAGTCTCTGAGATCTAGGCGCTAATGTTTTATTCTAAGCAAAGCCGCATATGCTACGTGTGTGTTAGAGAGAGACAGGGCGAGAAAAAATGCAATTTTTTTCTTGATGCTGGCTATAATAATAATACGATCCAATTCAGATTCCGTAGTCTAATAGATATGGTCATTCTCTACGATTCTGCGTTTTTGGTTTTCTCGTATCTTTCAAAATGTGGATGCCACAGATTTTAGTCCTTTGTGGGGGCGGAAGTGGGCGGGGCGAAGTTTTGAAATATTTTTGTAGCAGTGACATATCACAGAAGTCTGGATCCAAAACATCGTTGCTCTAGCTCTTATAGTCTTTCAGCACTAGGCGCTGAAGGGGACGAACAGACGGACGGACGGACAGACAGACAGACAGACAGGGCTCAATCGACTCGTCTATTGATGCTGATCAAGAATATATATACATACTTTATGGGGTCGGAAACGATTCCTTCTGGACGTTACACACATCCACTTTTACCACAAATCTAATATACCCCAATACTCATTTTGAGTATCGGGTATAAAAAAACACCCGATTGCGTAAGTTCACCCCAATCAGCCGAGGCACCGAGCAACGCCCGCCCCAGGCCCGATCCATCTACTCTACGATAGGCCGCCCCCGAAGTCCCCCTTGAAGTTCCATCCATTTCTACAAATTTCTTGTGGATTGACCCCTGGACGTGACTGAGCTTACCTCAGCCTGAAATAGGTCCATCACAATACATTTCAAAAAAAAATTTACCAAATTAACGATATGTTATAACTGACATTGATAATTGTCAAGTATCTCAGGTTCCGTATGACGGTGTAATATAAGCCTGTCGACTTCTGAAATATGTTAATTGGCGTGATCAGTGTAGAACTATCTCCTACTAATCTGTATTTTATAATTTTAGAAAAGTAAGCAAATGTAAGGATCGAGGGCGATCCATTTGTCAGGATGGCCGAGCTGTATGGCAACACATATTAACCCTAACCAACCCCATTCTAGCCCTTACCGATATTAACCCTAACCAACCCCATTCTAGCCCTTACCGATACCACTAACCATACAGTATACGGTACAGTACCATACAGTATACTGTATAGTTAGTGCCGATACTAACCCTAACCGATCCCGACATTATACTGCGATAAGTTTTATGCGATAAGTTTTATACGATATTATACTGCGATAAGTCGGGGGTATGATTTGGGACGATCGACAAGAGAAAAGAAAGACGTGAAATAAATAAGTTAATAAAAATTAAACTGCGCCACAACTCAAACGCTCAACTCAATGCTAGCTGCTCAGAGGGGCAGAAGAGAAACGAAAACAAAACAAAAACGAGGAGGAACGTTGTGAGTTGCTGCGGACACCGCAACTAAATCAGTATGGCTCTCCTCCGGCAGACGCCGCTAATATTAAACGACACGACAAAGAGTGCGTGCGAGAGAGACAGAAAATCAGTCTGAGCGTGACGTCTGGCGCTGCGTAGCCACTGCAAATTGATTTGTTCCTTTTGGCTATAAAAATGGTCTGATCTGATCCAGATTCAGCAATCTGATAGATATGGTCATTATCTATGATTCTGCGTTTTTAGTTTTCTCGAATCTGCAATATTGTGGATGCAACAGATTTTCGTCCTTTGTGTGGGCGGAAGGGGGTGGTGCGAAATTTTGAGATAAAGATTTTATAGTGAGATCTAACAGAAGTGCGGATACCAAATTTGGTTACTCTAGCTTCAATAGTCTCTGAGATTTGTGAATATCCCCAGATTTGCATCCTTTGCGGGGGCGGAAGGGGGTGTGGCGAAATTTTGAAACAAACTCGTCTCGGTCCGATATATTAGGAGTGTGGATACCAAATTTGGTTGCACTAGCTTTTATAGTCTCTGAGATCTAGGCGCTAATGTTATACTCTAAGCAAAGCCGCCTATGCTACCTGTGTGTTAGAGAGAGACAGGGCGAGAAAAAATGAAATTGTTTTCTTGATGCTGGCTATAATAGTAATAGGATCCAATTCAGATTCTGCAGTCTAAAAGATATGGTCATTCTCTACGATTCTGCGTTTTTTGTTTTCTCGTATCTTTAAAATTGTGGATGCCACAGATTTTCGCCCTTTGTGGGGGCGGAAGTGGGCGGGGCAAAGTTTTGAAATATTTTTGGAGCAGTGACATATCACAGAAGTCTGGATCCAAAACATCGTTGCTCTAGCTCTTATAGTCTTTGAGCATTAGGCGCTGAAGGGGACGGACAGACGGACAGACGGACGGACGGACAGACGGACAGACAGACATGGCTCAATCGACTCGGCTATTGATGCTGATCAAGAATATATATACTTTATGGGGTCGGAAACGATTCCTTCTGGACGTTACACACATCCACTTTTACCACAAATCTAATATACCCCAATACTCATTTTGAGTATCGGGTATAAAAACGAGGAGGAACGTTGTGAGTTGCTGCGGACACCGCAACTCTACAGTTATACCCGATACTAAATCAGTATGGCTCTCCTCCGGCAGACGCCGCTAATATTAAACGACACGACAAAGAGTGCGTGCGAGAGAGACAGAAAATCAGTCTGAGCGTGACGTCACGCGCTGCGTAGCCACTGCAATTTGATTTGTTTCCTTTGGCTATAAAAATGATATGATCTGATCCAGATTCAGCAATCTGATAGATATGGTCGTTATCTATGATTCTGCGTTTTTAGTTTTCTCAAATCTGCAATATTGTGGATGCAACAGATTTTCGTCCTTTGTGTGGGCGGAAGGGGGTGGTGCGAAATTTTGAGATAAAGGTTTTATAGTGAGATCTAACAGAAGTGCGGATACCAAATTTGGTTACTCTAGCTTCAATAGTCTCTGAGATTTGTGAATATCCCCAGATTTGCATCCTTTGCGGGGGCGGAAGGGGGTGTGGCGAAATTTTGAAACAAACTCGTCTCGGTCCGATATATTAGGAGTGTGGATACCAAATTTGGTTGCTCTAGCTTTTATAGTCTCTGAGATCTAGGCGCTAATGTTTTACTCTAAGCAAAGCCGCCAATGCTACGTGTGTGTTAGAGAGAGACAGGGCGAGAAAAAATGAAATTGTTTTCTTGATGCTGGCTATAATAATAATACGATCCAGCTCAGATTCTGCAGTCTAAAAGATATGGTCATTCTCTACGATTCTGCGTTTTTGGTTTTCTCGTATCGTCGAAATTGTGGATGCCACAGATTTTCGCCCTTTGTGGGGGCGGAAGTGGGTGGGGAAAAGTTTTGAAATATTTTTGTAGCAGTGACATATCACAGAAGTCTGGATCCAAAACATCGTTGCTCTAGCTCTTATAGTCTTTGAGCATTACGGACAGACGGACGGAGGGACAGACGGACAGACAGACATGGCTCAATAAACTCGGCTATTGATGCTGATCAAGAATATATATACTTTATGGGGTCTGAAACGATTCCTTCTGGACGTTACACACATCCACTTTTACCACAAATCTAATATACCCCAATACTCATTTTGAGTATCGGGTATAACGAGGGGGAACGTTGTGAGTCGCTTCGGAGACCGCAACTCTACGGTTATACCCGATACTAAGTCAGTATGGCTCTCCTCCAGCAGGCGGCGTCTAATATTAAACGACACGACAAAGAGTGCGTGCGAGAGAGACAGAAAATCAGTCTGAGCGTGACGTCGGGCGCTGCGTAGCCACTGCAAATTGATTTGTTCCTTTTGGCTATAAAAATGATCTGATCTGATCCAGATTCAGTAATCTGATAGATATGGTCATTATCTATGATTCTGCGTTTTTAGTTTTCTCAAATCTACAATATTGTGGATGCAACAGATTTTCGTCCTTTGTGGGGGCGGAAGGGGGTGGGGCGAAATTTTGAGCTATACGTTTTATAGTGAGATCTAACAGGAGTGCGGATACTAAATTTGGTTACTCTAGCTTTAATAGTCTCTGAGATTTGTGAATATCCCCAGATTTGCATCCTTTGCGGGGGCGGAAGGGGGTGTGGCGAAATTTTGAAACAAACTCGTCTCGGTCCGATATATTAGGAGTGTGGATACCAAATTTGGTTGCACTAGCTTTTATAGTCTCTGAGATCTAGGCGCTAATGTTTTATTCTAAGCAAAGCCGCATATGCTACGTGTGTGTTAGAGAGAGACAGGGCGAGAAAAAATGCAATTTTTTTCTTGATGCTGGCTATAATAATAATACGATCCAATTCAGATTCCGTAGTCTAATAGATATGGTCATTCTCTACGATTCTGCGTTTTTGGTTTTCTCGTATCTTTCAAAATGTGGATGCCACAGATTTTAGTCCTTTGTGGGGGCGGAAGTGGGCGGGGCGAAGTTTTGAAATATTTTTGTAGCAGTGACATATCACAGAAGTCTGGATCCAAAACATCGTTGCTCTAGCTCTTATAGTCTTTCAGCACTAGGCGCTGAAGGGGACGAACAGACGGACGGACGGACAGACAGACAGACAGACAGGGCTCAATCGACTCGTCTATTGATGCTGATCAAGAATATATATACATACTTTATGGGGTCGGAAACGATTCCTTCTGGACGTTACACACATCCACTTTTACCACAAATCTAATATACCCCAATACTCATTTTGAGTATCGGGTATAACGAGGGGGAACGTTGTGAGTCGCTTCGGAGACCGCAACTCTACGGTTATACCCGATACTAAGTCAGTATGGCTCTCCTCCAGCAGGCGGCGTCTAATATTAAACGACACGACAAAGAGTGCGTGCGAGAGAGACAGAAAATCAGTCTGAGCGTGACGTCGGGCGCTGCGTAGCCACTGCAAATTGATTTGTTCCTTTTGGCTATAAAAATGATCTGATCTGATCCAGATTCAGTAATCTGATAGATATGGTCATTATCTATGATTCTGCGTTTTTAGTTTTCTCAAATCTACAATATTGTGGATGCAACAGATTTTCGTCCTTTGTGGGGGCGGAAGGGGGTGGGGCGAAATTTTGAGATATACGTTTTATAGTGAGATCTAACAGGAGTGCGGATACTAAATTTGGTTACTCTAGCTTTAATAGTCTCTGAGATTTGTGAATATCCCCAGATTTGCATCCTTTGCGGGGGCGGAAGGGGGTGTGGCGAAATTTTAAAACAAACTCGTCTCGGTCCGATATATTAGGAGTGTGGATACCAAATTTGGTTGCACTAGCTTTTATAGTCTCTGAGATCTAGGCGCTAATGTTTTATTCTAAGCAAAGCCGCTTATGCTACGTGTGTGTTAGAGAGAGACAGGGCGAGAAAAAATGCAATTTTTTTCTTGATGCTGGCTATAATAATAATACGATCCAATTCAGATTCCGTAGTCTAATAGATATGGTCATTCTCTACGATTCTGCGTTTTTGGTTTTCTCGTATCTTTCAAAATGTGGATTTTGATCACAGATTTTAGTCCTTTGTGGGGGCGGAAGTGGGCGGGGCGAAGTTTTGAAATATTTTTGTAGCAGTGACATATCACAGAAGTCTGGATCCAAAACATCGTTGCTCTAGCTCTTATAGTCTTTCAGCACTAGGCGCTGAAGGGGACGAACAGACGGACGGACGGACAGACAGACAGACAGACAGGGCTCAATCGACTCGTCTATTGATGCTGATCAAGAATATATATACATACTTTATGGGGTCGGAAACGATTCCTTCTTTGACGTTATACACAATACTCATTTTGAGTATCGGGTATAAAAAAACACCCGATTGCGTAAGTTCACCCCAATCAGCCGAGGCACCGAGCAACGCCCGCCCCAGGCCCGATCCATCTACTCTACGATAGGCCGCCCCCGAAGTCCCCCTTGAAGTTCCATCCATTTCTACAAATTTCTTGTGGATTGACCCCTGGACGTGACTGAGCTTACCTCAGCCTGAAATAGGTCCATCACAATACATTTCAAAAAAAAATTTACCAAATTAACGATATGTTATAACTGACATTGATAATTGTCAAGTATCTCAGGTTCCGTATGACGGTGTAATAGAAGCCTGTCGACTTCTGAAATATGTTAATTGGCGTGATCAGTGTAGAACTATCTCCTACTAATCTGTATTTTATAATTTTAGAAAAGTAAGCAAATGTAAGGATCGAGGGCGATCCATTTGTCAGGATGGCCGAGCTGTATGGCAACACATATTAACCCTAACCAACCCCATTCTAGCCCTTACCGATATTAACCCTAACCAACCCCATTCTAGCCCTTACCGATACCACTAACCATACAGTATACTGTACAGTACCATACAGTATACTGTATAGTTAGTGCCGATACTAACCCTAACCGATCCCGATATTATACTGCGATAAGTTTTATGCGATAAGTTTTATACGATATTATACTGCGATAAGTCGGGGGTATGATTTGGGACGATCGACAAGAGAAAAGAAAGACGTGAAATAAATAAGTTAATAAAAATTAAACTGCGCCACAACTCAAACGCTCAACTCAATGCTAGCTGCTCAGAGGGGCAGAAGAGAAACGAAAACAAAACAAAAACGAGGAGGAACGTTGTGAGTTGCTGCGGACACCGCAACTAAATCAGTATGGCTCTCCTCCGGCAGACGCCGCTAATATTAAACGACACGACAAAGAGTGCGTGCGAGAGAGACAGAAAATCAGTCTGAGCGTGACGTCTTGCGCTGCGTAGCCACTGCAAATTGATTTGTTCCTTTTGGCTATAAAAATGGTCTGATCTGATCCAGATTCAGCAATCTGATAGATATGGTCGTTATCTATGATTCTGCGTTTTTAGTTTTCTCAAATCTGCAATATTGTGGATGCAACAGATTTTCGTCCTTTGTGTGGGCGGAAGGGGGTGGTGCGAAATTTTGAGATAAAGGTTTTATAGTGAGATCTAACAGAAGTGCGGATACCAAATTTGGTTACTCTAGCTTCAATAGTCTCTGAGATTTGTGAATATCCCCAGATTTGCATCCTTTGCGGGGGCGGAAGGGGGTGTGGCGAAATTTTGAAACAAACTCGTCTCGGTCCGATATATTAGGAGTGTGGATACCAAATTTGGTTGCTCTAGCTTTTATAGTCTCTGAGATCTAGGCGCTAATGTTTTACTCTAAGCAAAGCCGCCAATGCTACGTGTGTGTTAGAGAGAGACAGGGCGAGAAAAAATGAAATTGTTTTCTTGATGCTGGCTATAATAATAATACGATCCAGTTCAGATTCTGCAGTCTAAAAGATATGGTCATTCTCTACGATTCTGCGTTTTTGGTTTTCTCGTATCGTCGAAATTGTGGATGCCACAGATTTTCGCCCTTTGTGGGGGCGGAAGTGGGTGGGGAAAAGTTTTGAAATATTTTTGTAGCAGTGACATATCACAGAAGTCTGGATCCAAAACATCGTTGCTCTAGCTCTTATAGTCTTTGAGCATTACGGACAGACGGACAGACGGACGGAGGGACAGACGGACAGACAGACATGGCTCAATAAACTCGGCTATTGATGCTGATCAAGAATATATATACTTTATGGGGTCTGAAACGATTCCTTCTGGACGTTACACACATCCACTTTTACCACAAATCTAATATACCCCAATACTCATTTTGAGTATCGGGTATAACGAGGGGGAACGTTGTGAGTCGCTTCGGAGACCGCAACTCTACGGTTATACCCGATACTAAGTCAGTATGGCTCTCCTCCAGCAGGCGGCGTCTAATATTAAACGACACGACAAAGAGTGCGTGCGAGAGAGACAGAAAATCAGTCTGAGCGTGACGTCGGGCGCTGCGTAGCCACTGCAAATTGATTTGTTCCTTTTGGCTATAAAAATGATCTGATCTGATCCAGATTCAGTAATCTGATAGATATGGTCATTATCTATGATTCTGCGTTTTTAGTTTTCTCAAATCTACAATATTGTGGATGCAACAGATTTTCGTCCTTTGTGGGGGCGGAAGGGGGTGGGGCGAAATTTTGAGCTATACGTTTTATAGTGAGATCTAACAGGAGTGCGGATACTAAATTTGGTTACTCTAGCTTTAATAGTCTCTGAGATTTGTGAATATCCCCAGATTTGCATCCTTTGCGGGGGCGGAAGGGGGTGTGGCGAAATTTTGAAACAAACTCGTCTCGGTCCGATATATTAGGAGTGTGGATACCAAATTTGGTTGCACTAGCTTTTATAGTCTCTGAGATCTAGGCGCTAATGTTTTATTCTAAGCAAAGCCGCATATGCTACGTGTGTGTTAGAGAGAGACAGGGCGAGAAAAAATGCAATTTTTTTCTTGATGCTGGCTATAATAATAATACGATCCAATTCAGATTCCGTAGTCTAATAGATATGGTCATTCTCTACGATTCTGCGTTTTTGGTTTTCTCGTATCTTTCAAAATGTGGATGCCACAGATTTTAGTCCTTTGTGGGGGCGGAAGTGGGCGGGGCGAAGTTTTGAAATATTTTTGTAGCAGTGACATATCACAGAAGTCTGGATCCAAAACATCGTTGCTCTAGCTCTTATAGTCTTTCAGCACTAGGCGCTGAAGGGGACGAACAGACGGACGGACGGACAGACAGACAGACAGACAGGGCTCAATCGACTCGTCTATTGATGCTGATCAAGAATATATATACATACTTTATGGGGTCGGAAACGATTCCTTCTTTGACGTTATACACAATACTCATTTTGAGTATCGGGTATAAAAAAACACCCGATTGCGTAAGTTCACCCCAATCAGCCGAGGCACCGAGCAACGCCCGCCCCAGGCCCGATCCATCTACTCTACGATAGGCCGCCCCCGAAGTCCCCCTTGAAGTTCCATCCATTTCTACAAATTTCTTGTGGATTGACCCCTGGACGTGACTGAGCTTACCTCAGCCTGAAATAGGTCCATCACAATACATTTCAAAAAAAAATTTACCAAATTAACGATATGTTATAACTGACATTGATAATTGTCAAGTATCTCAGGTTCCGTATGACGGTGTAATAGAAGCCTGTCGACTTCTGAAATATGTTAATTGGCGTGATCAGTGTAGAACTATCTCCTACTAATCTGTATTTTATAATTTTAGAAAAGTAAGCAAATGTAAGGATCGAGGGCGATCCATTTGTCAGGATGGCCGAGCTGTATGGCAACACATATTAACCCTAACCAACCCCATTCTAGCCCTTACCGATATTAACCCTAACCAACCCCATTCTAGCCCTTACCGATACCACTAACCATACAGTATACTGTACAGTACCATACAGTATACTGTATAGTTAGTGCCGATACTAACCCTAACCGATCCCGACATTATACTGCGATAAGTTTTATGCGATAAGTTTTATACGATATTATACTGCGATAAGTCGGGGGTATGATTTGGGACGATCGACAAGAGAAAAGAAAGACGTGAAATAAATAAGTTAATAAAAATTAAACTGCGCCACAACTCAAACGCTCAACTCAATGCTAGCTGCTCAGAGGGGCAGAAGAGAAACGAAAACAAAACAAAAACGAGGAGGAACGTTGTGAGTTGCTGCGGACACCGCAACTAAATCAGTATGGCTCTCCTCCGGCAGACGCCGCTAATATTAAACGACACGACAAAGAGTGCGTGCGAGAGAGACAGAAAATCAGTCTGAGCGTGACGTCTTGCGCTGCGTAGCCACTGCAAATTGATTTGTTCCTTTTGGCTATAAAAATGGTCTGATCTGATCCAGATTCAGCAATCTGATAGATATGGTCGTTATCTATGATTCTGCGTTTTTAGTTTTCTCAAATCTGCAATATTGTGGATGCAACAGATTTTCGTCCTTTGTGTGGGCGGAAGGGGGTGGTGCGAAATTTTGAGATAAAGGTTTTATAGTGAGATCTAACAGAAGTGCGGATACCAAATTTGGTTACTCTAGCTTCAATAGTCTCTGAGATTTGTGAATATCCCCAGATTTGCATCCTTTGCGGGGGCGGAAGGGGGTGTGGCGAAATTTTGAAACAAACTCGTCTCGGTCCGATATATTAGGAGTGTGGATACCAAATTTGGTTGCACTAGCTTTTATAGTCTCTGAGATCTAGGCGCTAATGTTATACTCTAAGCAAAGCCGCATATGCTACGTGTGTGTTAGAGAGAGACAGGGCGAGAAAAAATGCAATTTTTTTCTTGATGCTGGCTATAATAATAATATGATCCAATTCAGATTCCGTAGTCTAATAGATATGGTCATTCTCTACGATTCTGCGTTTTTGGTTTTCTCGTATCGTCGAAATTGTGGATGCCACAGATTTTCGCCCTTTGTGGGGGCGGAAGTGGGCGGGGCAAAGTTTTGAAATATTTTTGTAGCAGTGACATATCACAGAAGTCTGGATCCAAAACATCGTTGCTCTAGCTCTTATAGTCTTTGAGCATTAGGCGCTGAAGGGGACGGACCGACGGACAGACGGACGCACGGACGGACGGACAGACGGACAGACAGATAGACAGACATGGCTCAATCGACTCGGCTATTGATGCTGATCAAGAATATATATACTTTATGGGGTCGGAAACGATTCCTTCTGGACGTTACACACATCCACTTTTACCACAAATCTAATATACCCCAATACTCATTTTGAGTATCGGGTATAACAATGTAAACAAAATAGCAATAAGTTTAGTGTTACCCTGGCATTTAGCCAAATTATCGATAGCTACTAAAAAAAAAAAAAAAATACCAAATATTTACAGCCATATCTGCAACTACATGTAATGTAGATAAGCTGTTGGCACGAAATAATTTGTAAAATATGCTAATTATAAGAGTATAAACAAATAAAACGGTTCTCTCTTCATGTCAGCCTCCCTCCCCCCTGCTAATGCAGGTGGCGATGGGAATTGGTTCGACATGAAGAGAGACTACCAATTTAGTTCGCAAGACGAACACAGCAGAAAATAATTCCCAAAGGCTTGGAAATGTGCTAATATAACAATGATTCAGAAACCTGGAAAACCGCCGGATAAACTTGAATCCTACAGGCCTATCAGTCTTCTATCAGGATTTTCAAAAATTTTCGAGCTCCTCATTCAAACAAGTCTTTTTAATGAAGAACACTTTTCCATGGCCATACCAAATCATCAATTCGGTTTTAGAAGTCAGCACTCCGCTGAACAACAAGTTGGACGAGTCACTCAATTTATCCTCAGGTCATATGAACAACAACGACATTGCTGTGCTGTTAACATGGACATCCAGGAAGCTTTTGATAGAGTCTGGCACCAAGGTATACTCTGCAAACTTAAAACCATAATACCGGACAAATTATTGATTCTACTCACAAATTATCTTATGGAACCTTCAAAGTCGTCTGTTGTAATAATACCATATCAAGTCAAAAGCAAGTAGCTGCAAGTCCCGCAAGGCAGTGTCCTTGGCCCAGTGCTATACAATATATACACTGCTGACATGCCACAACCACAAAGAAGCTATACTCAAAAAAAATGGTCAAAAAAATGGGGAATTACCACGAAAACTGCTCATGTCTTGCACACACTCTCACCTGCGGAACAACAGACTCCAGCACCTAGACTTGCTGGTCAACACCTACCCAAAAAAGCGGTCCTTCCATACCTTGGTGTGCAGATGGACGAAAAGCTCAACTTCAACAAACATGTAACTGCTGTAGTCACCAAAACTAGGGCCCGGCTAAAAAAGATTGATTGGTTAATCGGCAGAAGCAGCAAACTTACCCTGCATCTAAAAGTCCTTCTCTACAAGCAACTGGTTGCCCCAATATGGCAGTATGCCTTGCCAGTCTGGGGACCCCTAACATCAAACATGCAATGGACAAACTGCAAACATTACAAAACAAAGCCCTCAGAGTAATTACTAATGCACCCTGGTACGTGAGCAATAAAACACTGCACGTGGATCTCAAAATTTCAACTATCAATGATATCTACAATGGACTCTACAATAACTACAACACCCGACTAATGCAGCACTCAAATCTTCTTGCCTGTGATATCGCAACACAACCATATATCCCCAGGAGGCTGGCCAGACCAAGATACGTCACAATGATGGAACAACACAACCCAAACAGCAACAGAAGTATGAGTGCCATCCAGATCACAGTACTCCAGGCTAGACGTGAGAACTGGCGAAGAAATCCCTTCTCAACTCATAATATGGAAATCAGCCACAATAACACTAACACGTCAAATACACATGTAATTTAAAACAATGTAAATAATCTACACAAAACACAATTTAATATTAAGATTAGTATTACCTTAACTATATACAACACTGTTAAAATTCTAAACAGCCATTATTGTAACCAATGTTACCCTGTCATTTTTCAGCCATGTCTGCTACTACACATATGTAGATAGGCAGTAGGCGCCACACTTATTGTATAATGTGCCATTTCAACGGTATAAACACAATAAAAGCAACTCTATCATTTGAGAGACTCAGTTTTGTTCGCATAGTCGAACACATCACAACAAAAATTTTGTTCGACAGCAGGAGGAAATGGCCCCACAGACGGCCATTACTACAGAGCGGATAACTGATCCTTTTGTTTCGGCGTCAGCACGTGCTGTTCAACCCCGCTTGTCTCTTGGGTCAACATCTCTATTTCGGACACTCGCAACTGACTGGGCAACAGGTCATACAGCTCCCAAAAGTCAATTCCTAGGTATAGATCATGTTTGAGCGAAGGAATTAAGTATAAATCAAGAGACTTCTTCTCGTCTCCATATTCCACGTCCACTCTCATAATTCCCACTATCTCTTGAGCCTTACCATCCGCCGTTTTGGCTTTATCATTGATACGTTTGTATGGTGCATCGGCAAGAACTAATTCCTTAGCCAACTCGCCTCCAACACAACTGATAGAGGCTCCGGAGTCTAACAAGCCATAGACGGTTCGATTGAACAAACGGATTGGTAAGAACGGACGAGGATCCCTCTTTATGTCGGAGAGAGCGCTCAGATACTTAATTCCTGACCGGCATTTCTTTACATTTTGCCAAAACCGAGTTATTCGCTTCCCTTTACGCGATCTTGTAGCCCCTTTCCCTATATAAAACTCATTTCCGGTATTTGAATCGTCCAATCTGGTTGTGTCTGTGCAATTCAACAGTGAGCTGTCGTTGCTTTTTTGTAGGTCTGGGTAAGTCGTGGTCACTACTGGTAGTGGAAGTGCATCTAATCGGTATTGGTGCCTTGATGGCGTAGCACACACGAAGTCTTCTGTTTGAACGGCAACTTCGGCTGAGCTTGGAGTTTTTTGAACATTTCTCGCAACTGGGCTTGTATGTATTAGAAGCACCACAGCCATAGCAGAAAATTCCCCGTTCAGAAACACAATCTTGATATCTGTGTCCCGTCTTCCGACAATTCCAACAGATCAATGCAATTGCGTCTACTTCCATCTCCCTTTCACTCTCTGAATATTCTTGATCCTCCATGTTCTGTTTTAGCTCCGATATGTCTCGACGAAAAGGCATTGTTTTCGCATACCCATGCGAAGTTTTAACGTCCTCTAAGAAGATTTCGCGTCTGCGACAAATTTCCCTGAGCTCCTGTACCGTTCTGATTTCTACGTTCAACAGTTCATGGCGAATCTCCGGACGCAGGTTATTCTTCAATACCCGAACCAACTTCCGAATGGTCCAGGGTACTTCCAACTGATCGGTCAAGCTAGAGATGCTATCGTAAAACCCATCGAAAGTCTCGCTTGCCTTCTGCTTCCGGTTTCGGATCAGTTCTTCGATGTCAACGTCATCTTTTTCTTGGCGAAATTGCAGTCGTAAGGCAGCACATAAAGTATCCCATTGAACCTCAACTACTGCCTTGTGATGTCGCCAGTAGAACTCGTTAGCTTTTCCTTCAAACAAAACACTCACATTCCGGCAAAGCACGGAAAAATTTCCTTCCAAAGTTTGATGGGTCAATGCCTCTACTCTATATATGAAGTTATCTATCGATACCCCGACTCCCGAGAACTTAATTTTCCATCCATTGAGTATATGGACCACTTTGTCCGGTCTCTGGGATAAATCAGAGAAACCGCTTCGCAATGGTGACGGATGACCTATGCTTTGGGGTGCTTGTCTATGGCCAGGACCAGTTCCCTCTCCATAGTTAGTGGCTTGCAACTGCTCGGACAACGGCGTTGGAGAACGGTCTAACGCTGCGGTGACAGTGGACTGACTTGAGGTTCGGGTTACCTGTTGCATTGAATCAACTACCGAGCTTTGAATCAGCTCTGCCATTCGTTTACTTAGCGAAGCGAGCAATCTCTGTTCCATTGCCAACAGATCTATATTTTTAGAAGAACTCGCTTCTTCTCCCCCTTTTGCACGTTCCTTGGACTGAGCGCGAGTATTTTGCGCTACTACCTTCGGCACAGCCCCGCTTGCAGTTCTACACCTGCTTTTACATACCGGGCAAACATTGCTAGTCTTTAAATATGTGGTCATACAGGGAAGATGGAACTCGTGCTCGCAAACCGATCGGAATACCTCATCCGTGGTCTGTATGGCTTTCTGGCACAGCGCACACACAGGTCTTACACCTTCACCTGCCCCTTGGGCTTCCTTTCCGGGAGATCTGTCCAAACCCATGGCAAGAAAATGCTACTTATCTCGGTCGTTTCCTATAACCTATGTCGTATGGGATTGGTTTAGCAATACTCCTCTGAAAGTCGTGACTATAATTCGTCCTAACTTTGTTTTATTCAACTAAAATTTCGATACTAAGTTTTGATACCAATAATGAACTCTATGACCGACGCTCGCGCACCACAATCTACATTCTACTCTTTTTCGATATCTCCTTTGAAAGGTTTACGTTTAGTTCGAACGCGACTCGCATCTACGGATCGACACTGATTTCGACAGTGGGTACCCAGATTGTTCGCCGCAGGCAGCGGACAGTAACCGATAATAAAACCTGATCTATCTGTTTTCCTGCTTCCGACAGCTAACTCTGAGACCACCGTCAGTAATTCTGGAATAAATCTCTTCCCTCCATCGTGGATAGAGTAACGCTCGAAAGCAGAATATCTATGTTCCAATGCGCTGGAGTCGAAGAAACCTTTTACTTAATAAGATGGTGTGAACACTAACGCGGTATTTCCCGCAGGGTCAGGCGGTCGACATTCGTCATTCTCGCTCTGCAATTCCACTGAAGGATTTAGCCTACGTCGCTTCTAGTTAATTGAGCCTCTTCTTGCTGACTGTCATCTGGGGTCAGAAAGGAATAACTCTGCTCCTTTATCTGGTTTCCACTTCAGATGACTAGTCCGCAAGGGATAGCGAAAGAACTTTAACGGAAAAGGAAATTTTTGTAAAAGCGGAAAAGAAAATTTCTATCTAATCATCCACGGGTCCAACCGAATATTTGAATCTACCCTGTCGGGCCCCACGTTGGGCGCCACTTATGAAAATGCTGCGACTATACGGTGCTAGAACTACCGGTAGAACGACAAAAAGATAAAAGAAACGCTCCGTAAGGAATAGGGGAGAGTGCAGAAGAGAAGGGAGGAGAAGATGAGGGAGAGAGAGAGAGAGAGAAAGTAGAAAGAGAGTGAAGAGTGAGGGAAAGAGGAGGAGATATCGGTTGCTATCCCACGGATGTCAGTGTGGTAGCTTATTTTGCCCACCCAACCTATGACCATCTTCCTCAAAACCGGAAGTTTCAGATGGCCCCTTTAGCTAGATCGCGGTTACACGCACGCCGGCACAGAGTTCATCCTTTTGTATCTTTATCTAAATTCCATTATATATTTGTTCGAAAAACGGTTAAAACTAATATATTCAGCGATGGCATATTTTTCTAATTCTAGAGATCTACAGCGAGTATATGTATATGAGAGATTCTGAGGCGTATATAAAGTGATATGAGGTGGAGTTAATAATTAAGGTGTATCTTAAGGTTAGCAGGTTATTCCTGGCACAAATTCATTTAAATTTTCTTTTAATTCGGTTGCTTGTATACAACTGGCAGTATAGGATATAGTGAGGAAAGTGTAAGATTGTTGCTATTCATTAGCGATTTTATCGTAAATTCGTTTCTTATTTTCTTTTCGAGAGCTTAGGATTGGGCGCGCCCACTAGAACCAAACGAAAGTCGCAGGATTTTACTCACGCAGTTAGGTTTCTCCATCGGCGAAAGATCGATCTTCCGGCGACTGCTGAAATAGAACGTTATCCTTTTTCTTTCGTTTACATTAGTGCTTTCGAGACCTTTGATTTCCCTCAGGCGGGGTTAGTTCTAAATCCAATCAATTTCTGTTTTGTTTCGGGTGCTTTTTAGATTTCTTACAATTTCCTCTAAATTCTTTCCAATATTTCATATAAATTCTTAATTCGAACGGGTACAACTAGTATTTAAAGCTAAATCTTAGGAACTTCATTTGTTTGTTCAAAGGAACGATTCTAGAGTCTTATTCATGGGTTCTAGTCTCTGTCGGATTCGACGGAATGGCCTAACTGATATTTAAGCTAAATTTTAGGAACTTCATTTGTTTGCTCAAAGGAGCGATTCTATAGTCTTGTTCATTGGTTCGACTCTCTGGCGGATTCGACCGGATGGCCTGCAGCTCAATTACTTTTCTAACTGGGTTTGCGAATCGCAACGGACTGCCTGCCAAGGTGAAGATACGCGGAACTGAAATCAGGTGTCCGAAGAGCGTATTTATTAATTTTAATTCTGCTGGGCTGCTCTCGGGCCGTAACTTTCTTTAACACCGGCTTTACTGCGCCATTTTTGAAACACGGACCGAGATCTGGATTCTACATCGACGAAACTCTATTAATACCGGGGTCTGTTGCAGCGGGAACGGTAGATTGTATTTTCTTTGAAAGTCTTTAGCACATTAAACGTTGCAGGGCTCGAATGCGCCTGGTTTGGCCAGCACAAACTCCTCGCCGGGCGACATGGGCGCCGGTTGGGGACGGGGAGCGGCCGACGGAACGAGAATATCAGCCCACGAGCAGTGGACGCGGTCTCGGTTACGGATCGCTTGTTGATGCGGCACGTGGAATCTACGGAGCCTCTCGGCGGATCCGGGAAAACGATGAACCAGTATGCTGACGCCTGCGATTTCCAGGCGGGTCGAAGTACTCCACTTTGCTGGTCACTTTTTGGTGCCGCAAACGTGGGGTGCCTTACGGCGCCTTAGCACGTGTCGCGCTAGGCTGGGGCGCGTAAGGCGGCGTCTTCCCGAGGAGCTGGTCCACAATTTCCGCAGGAAATCTTTTGCTGCGGAAAATACGAGTTACCTCTATTAGATATTCGCCCGGAGAACGGGGATCGACATTTATCTTACCGCAGGGGCGGCGGTATCCGTGGATGTACACAGATTAATCCAGCCTCTGGCGGTTCTCTGGGTCAGAACGCCCACAGAAGAGGTTGCTCCCGCAGAAAACGGCTACACTTATAACCCTTCCGGCACTGTACACACTTTCGACTATATTTAGTGGAATTAGGCGCGGATGGCAAACTTTTCACTGATTGGAAAAAACACGACTCGTCGGCTTGATTATCGCACAGGAAAAGATCGAAGCCGGAAACCTGCTCTGGCCACTTGACATTTGCATGCACTCTTGCATGGGGAGGTTACGCCCTCTAGGTTGCCAAATTGGAGCAACCCTGACCTCGGCTGATTTCGATAATTGTCAATCTTGCGGTCAGCTGCCCAGGCAGCTGATCGGCAGGCACCTTCCAACACGTACAAAGTCGATTCATGCCCCCTACAAGCTAGAGCAACGATGTTTTGGATCCAGATTTCTGTGATATGTCACTGCTACAAAAATTTTTCAAAACTTTGCCCCGCCCACTTCCGCCCCCACAAAGGGCGAAAATCTGTGGCATCCACAATTTTAAAGATACGAGAAAACACAAAAAGGCAGAATCGTAGAGAATGACCATATCTATTAGACTACGGAATCTGAATTGGATCGTATTATTATTATAGCCAGCATCAAGAAAAAAATTGCATTTTTTCTCGCCCTGTTTCTCTCTAACACACACGTAGCATTGGCGGCTTTGCTTAGAGTAAAACATTAGCGCCTAGATCTCAGAGACTATAAAAGCTAGTGCAACCAAATTTGGTATCCACACTCCTAATATATCGGACCGAGACGAGTTTGTTTCAAAATTTCGCCACACCCCCTTCCGCCCCGGCAAAGGATGCAAATCTGGGTATATTCACAAATCTCAGAGACTATTAAAGCTAGAGTAACCAAATTTAGAATCCGCACTCCTGTTAGATCTCACTATAAAACGTATATCTCAAAATTTCGCCCCACCCCCATCTGCCCCAACAAAGGGCGAAAATCTGTTGCATCCACAATATTGCAGATTTGAGAAAACTAAAAACGCAGAATCATAGATAATGACCATATCTATCAGATTGCTGAATCTGGATCAGATCATTTTTATAGCCAAAAGGAACAAATCAATTTGCAGTGGCTACGCAGCGCCCGACGTCACGCTCAGACTGATTTTCTGTCTCTCTCGCACGCACTCTTTGTCGTGTCGTTAAATATTAGCGGCGTCTGCCGGAGGCGAGCCATACTGACTTAGTATCGGGTATAACCGTAGAGTTGCGGTGTCCGCAGCAACTCACAACGTTCCCCCTCGTTTTGAGTATCGGGTATAAAAAAAAATCAACTTTTAAAATATTTTTCCTACTGTTTGTGCATCTGCTGACCAACTATGGCAGATCGCGAGAATCGTAGGGTAAAAGCTAAAAACCGCCTCCCCCAATAATTCACGTGCACAAAGGCAAGTTGCCTGTTCCAACAGAAATGAGGAAGTTCTGCGACAATCTCATGGGAGTGAACAACTATGTTCTTGACTACCAAGACGGCGGCATGGTCAGAATTGTATGCCCCACCAGAAGATCCTACAAAAAGCTGCTAATGTGCGTTGATGATGACGAGCTTCTGCCAGTAATCTCCTCCAGTGAGTCAGAGAGTGAGCGAGTAAGTACCGCTCAGCCATTCAACTCAAATACAACTGCTGTTGAGAAAACACTAAACAACCAAGGCAAAATGCCTGCAGCTCCACTCTTCCCTCAAGTAGAGCCATCTCAATCTGCAATGGATTTTTCAACTGATGATGAACTGTGCGCAGTTCCAACACGAGTGCGAGTGACAACAGCGATCATACCAAATGCTGCCGGCCCCTCACGTGTTACTCCCACAGCACAAGCAGCCACTCAGGTATCACCTGCTATTGAATCCCGACCCGCCAAACCACCGCCAATAGTCGTTACTAAAGTAAGCAACATTGCTGCCACTTTAAAGGAAATTTCTCAGCTAATTCCCGTGGAGAAATTTTACACGAAGACAACTCCTGCAGGTGGACTCCGCATCATGTGCATTGATGTGAACTCCTTCAGAACCTTGCAGAACCACTTCAGGAACGGTGGATGCACCACCCCATCTTATACGTATCAACTCCAAACGGAAAGAGGATATAGAATCATAATCAGGGATCTCCACTATACCACGGATAAAGATTACATCATTGAAATGCTGGCTAGCTATGGACATGAGGCCACATTCGTTCGCTGCATGACTCGTCGCGGAACCCAAGAACCCTTCAACATGTTCAATGTGCAATTGAAGCCTAAGCCAAACAACGCTGAAGTACTCGTCATAACGAACTTGGGTGGGCAAAGAGTTAAAATTGAAGTCCAACAAAGCTCTGGCCCTGTTGTCCAATGTCATCGGTGCCAAAAAATTGGCCACACATACAACTATTGCCGAAGTGACTTCGTCTGCGTAAAATGTGCTGGACAGCACCCCTCAACAACATGCCAAAAAACCTTGCAGCAGCCGGCTAAATGTGCAAACTGCAGCGGCCCTCACCCAGACAGCTATAGAGGCTGCATCTCCTTTAAAAATGCAGAAATGCGCAAAAAGCCGAGGGAATTGGCCCAAGCCAATATGCTACTGCAGAATCTTGGTATGCCGGCCATTCCCATGCCTAGGAATCGAAGCCAAAGCCGACGGCGCCAATCAAGCAAACTTCGCAATCCACAACTGAACGATCTAAGCTCCAGTACGCACCAAGAAGCACCCTCCACTTCAAACCAGGTCCTGAGCTACGCTGCAGTCGCCAAAGTGAACCTTCCAGCGAAAAAACAACAACAACCACTACAGCAAGAACGAAGATTGTAACGAACCCAAAAGGGTTCGCTACAACGCCTCTCCCAACGCCCAATAAAACAAAAAACCTGCTACTAAATTGCAGCACCTCGCCCAACGTAAATTGAACGCATGCTTTCCGTGTCCGTGTCGACGTTGGACCTCTCCGAGTCAATGTTCCCCGTGAGGTCGACGACATCGCTGGTTCCGACGTGGTCTTTAGGTGCGGCGTTCATGGCGTTGGCTGATCTCTTATGGTGGCCTTAGAGTCGGAGGTGGCGCTATTTAACGAGGATTTACGCTGGTGTTGCAGAGATGGCTTTTGTCGCATCGTTAGTGTTGCTTTTCCCTTTCAGCGTTGTACCTCGAGGAGGGTCCTCGTCAGCGGTTCTGGGGTGCAATTGGATCCTCGGGCTGCTTCGACAATGTTCTCGGGACCTCCCGCTGACGGGTGCGTTTTCTTTTCCTTTCATGCTTCCGTGGGTTCGTGTTTCCGTTCTTCGTGGCCGGGGTCGTCTTCTGGGCTTGACGCCGGGTCGTTTCTTAGACTTCGTTGACCGTTGTCTGCGGTCTGGGGACGGTGTTCGTGAGTTGCATCGTCGGGGGGGGCGGTTGATAGAGTCTGGCCCCTGGTTTGGCTGACGTCGTCGTGACTTGGGGGGCGCGGTACGGCGCGATCGGCGGTTGTTGGCCGTTTTCTTTGCTCTGTGCTGCGTCGGCGTTCTGTTCCGGCGCCTTTGCGTTGATGCGGCGGTATAATATTCCGATGACGCAGAGGGGAATGACGGTGACGAGTGTGAGTATGTAGGATGACATACTCTTCACCGTCAGTAAGTCGCGCAGGTCGCCGATGTGGTCGAGATTCTTCAGGCTTAGTTCACGTAGGAACGGTAAGCTGAGCCTCTCGTGGTGGTCCGTCAGGTTGACTCGAAACATGGCTGATACTACCGCTTTCCTATTGGAAGCGCCCAAGTGTTTGATGTACCAGCTGCCGTTCAATGTGACTCGGCTGGAGTACGAGATGAGGTATGTCCCCGCGATGTCGTGGGTAGCCCCCGCGTCGTCGATGACGGTCACGTTGGCGTCGTTTATGATGATCGTGCCGTGGTCGACTACTGTTATCGGGTCCAGATGTCCGGGTAGCGTGGCGCAGCGTGCGGTGGATCCCGCTACTAGTTGTTGCGCGCAGGTAGTCACTCGTCGCTCCCTGAAAAACGTTGCGGCGACGCTGGGTTCGCAGCTCCCGATGTTGAGTACTCGATTCTCGCATTCGGCCACCACTTCTCCGTCGCTGAAGTCCAAGATTTTGTTCTCTCGTTGGACCGGGAATATGAGCAATTTCTTGCAGATAAGCTTGGGCTGGGGGAACCTTATTAGGTACCGTAGTAGGTCGGCGTCTTGGAAGGCGGTGACGTTGGAGACTTCCAGGAGTTCCACCAGGCTTATGTTAGCGAAGTGCTGCTCGTTCAGCTCTCGGATGGCGGTGCCTGCGAGGAGGGTTGGGCTCACCATCTTGATCTTGGCTAGTGTCAGTCCCAGGATGAAGTTCTCTAAGTCGGTGATAACGATTCGGTTTTTAGCTACGATGCTTTCTGCCAGCAGGCTGTCCTATGCATCGTTCGATTTTGCAATGTGGTTCATTAGCCCGGTCATCTCGTTTAGTCGGGTCTGAATCTTTGAGTTGATCTCGATCTGCCTGTTGTTGGCGTCTGCCAGTTGGTTCTGCTTGAATTTCATCTGCTCCGCCGTCGAAGTCGGGAGTCCCGGCTACTACTTTCAGCGCGGTCCCGAGTATGTTAATGCTTCGTGTTTCCCGGTGGTGGATCCGTAGGGTGGCGACCAGGTCCCTGATGCGTCCTAGGTTGGCGCGTATCACCTCGGCCATCCTGTTCACCTTGAGTTCCTCGATGGTTTGCTGGGTCCGGTCGCGTATTCTTCGTAGGATGTAACGTTTGTGGTGTGGCTCAAGTATCCGGGCCTGTCCCAGATGACGACGTCGCCGTCGACAATCGGGATATAGTTCGCCGTGGAATAGTCGTTCAGCTTGACTGACGCTTGGGCGGAGGCCGTGAGGGCGAGGAGTGTCAGTAGGGTGTTCATGATTTGGATGTTTTCTTCGTTGGGTGATATTCGGATGGGACGGAGTGTAGAGTAGATGGATCGGGGCTTGGGCGGGCGTTGCTAGCGTTGTGTATATGAAACGACCGTGTGGACTCGGGGCGGGGCGACGTCGGTGCCTCGGCTGATTGGGGTGAACTTACGCAATCGGGTGTTTTTATTATATCCGATACTCAAAATAAGTATTGGGGTATATTAGATTTGTGGTGAAAATGGATGT